>NC_072486.1:77195447-77343196 GCF_027574615.1 Eptesicus fuscus
TGGTTGGTGGGCGTGGCTTGGCCGGTGGGCATGGCTCATGTGTAGCGAAGGTGCGGTCAATTTGCATATTTGTCTATTATTAGATTAGATTATTGCTATTAATATATCAAGGTATTTTATAATAACTCCAGAGCACTGTCAAAACTTTCTGACTATATGTCTTAACATATTAAATAACAATATAGAAACTTTGCTAGATTTCTACAATAATGAGAGGATTTTAGAGATAGGAGAGGCAGTTTTAGGGAAGGGGGGTCCATGGGAGAGGAATGCATACATGACAGGTAGAGACAGCTCCAAGCCAACAGATTGTTTATCTTACATACACAAAAGACAGAGGAATGTTACAATATAAGGGGAAGAAGAAGAGGGGAGCACTTGGTGAACTTTAAAACTCTGAAACTGATACCATATACGGAATAAGGAGGAAAAGTAACCATTAGGAAAGCAAGGGTGACATAATACAAGGCAGGATCCAATTAGAAAGTATGAACAGACAAAGAAGCTCCCAGCATTTAGAAACTTGTGTAGACAAAGGGATTCAGAGGACTAGGTTTTTTCCATTTTAGAGACAGTGGTTTTTCCCATTTGGGGACCCCTCTCTAGGAGATTCCTCTTTGGGTACCTCTCCCCAGGGAGGAGTTTATATTCACTTGCAATAAACTTCCACATTTTAGCTAAAAATCTTTTAGTTCATGAATTTTATTCTTTAAACTTCATAGAACAAGAACCCAAATAAAAGTCCAAGCTTCACCATTCCACATATCACTAAGGTGTTAACTTTCAAAGTAAGGAATTTTGCTCTCCTGTGGGTTGTAATCCCTGACAAGATGGCTGCACATGTGAAATATAAAGCAACCATTATCTTTGTGTATGTGCACCCTTTTCTCCCCTGCATGAGTGGGATTACTTGAAACACCAACTTACCTGGCTTCTTAGTGGAAAGAAGAAAAGTTCAATTTTGAATATAAATTTGGGGAAGGGGATCTGACACTGTGATGTCCCAAAGTCATAATTTGTGTTACTTCCTACATTAGCTTCTGAGGAATAGCTACCAGCAGTGGTACACCATCCTTCATTGACATTTAGCTTCCAAAGATCACAGGGAGCAGTCCAAGGGATTCTTGAGAAATGCCCTGGTATTTCCAAAGTCTTGCAGGAGGCAGGTCTTACCAAGGAGTTCTATAGACCAGTGGTGAGTGCAGAGGTTGCTCTCAGAGATGACACCAGCAGGCAATAGAGGAGGGCAATATGGTGGAGGACTGGGAGGTGTGAAAGGTTAGAGGTACGTCCTAACACAGTGGCTTTTCCCCTGATGTCTTAGGAAACCAAGACTCCATAGATTCACAACTGATACTTGTCGTAGTGGATAAGACTGGAGCAGGCAAAAGTGCCACAGAGAACAGCATCCTTGGAAAGAAAGCATATCATTATAGCATTGCAGGAAAATCCATACCAAGATCTGTGAGAAAAGGAACAGCACATGGAATGGAGAAGAAATTGTCATTATGGACACACCTGGTATTTTAAATATGACATACTGAATTCTACAAAGGAGATTGTTCCTTTAATCCTCCTGACCTCCCCAGGGTCTCATGCTGTGCTCCTGGTGGTCCCATTGGGCCAATACACAAAGGAAGAGCAAAGGGCCATGGGGAAGAAGCTGGCAATGTTTGGAATCAAGACTAGGAGATACATGATTCTCTTATTCACCCAGAAAGATGAATTGGTTGGCATGGAGTTCCATGATTACGTAAAAGAAGCACCAGAAGGCATTCAAGATCTGATGGAGCAGTTCCAGGATCGTCACTGTGAGTTCAACAATAAGGTGACATTGGCTGAGCAGAAGGCTCAGAGGACACAGCTATTGGACCTGGTCCAGCGCATGGTGATGCAGAACAAGGGAGGATGCTACACTAATATGATGTACCAAAGGGCTGAAATGAAGATTCAGAAACAGATTCAAGCTTTATCACACATGAAAAATACAGAACTGAGCTTGAGAGAGAACAAAGGCAATTAAGAGAGGAGTATAGATAGAAAATGAGAAAGCTGCAGGATAAACTGAAGCAGGAAATGAGAAAGGCAAAAGTGGGAAGGGCATTTGAAGAAACAGAAAATTGCTGTGTTTTAAGGCAGCAAAATGCCAGAAGTGAAGTTAAGAGACAGAATGGAATACTTACTTGTTCTTGGAAATTGCTTTCTTTGTATTCTCATTTTTTTTCAAGGAATATTAACCTAATGAAAATCTATCTATATTTCCTGTGTATTTTGGATGCCTCTTCCCCATATAACTCATTACCCAAGTCAGACCTCTCTGTTTCTCTCTCATTGTTAGTAATTGGTAGATATTTGGTATATTTAATGGGAGGGACACATTCTCAATTTGTAAAACTCCAAACAGAAAGTATGGATGCTCCCTATCTTCTGACCTCTTTCACAGTGACAGGAGAAAAAGAATGCAGGAAACCAAAAGATGATAATCCCAAGCTTTCTATTTGCATCCTTATTGAATTTTTCTCTAAATTCTTTCTAGATTGTCAGATAATCTCCATCTGTAGTTCCTACTTATTTTTTTTTTTTTTTGCCTTTTAACTAAAATGATCATTTTACCCAGGTGGTTAGAAAAAAATCAATTATTTACTTTAGGTAAGTCTTTAGATAGATATGGTTATAGAATCCTTTCAAGATGAAAATAAATTTGTTGAATTATATTTTTATGGAAGGATTCAAATTGTTCCTTATCATCTGCCCACTGAAGAATAATGAATTGTCTGAAAAAAACATATCTCTCAGTGCACAAGTTAGTGAAATGCCAGAAAGAGCAAAGGACAGAGATTCAATAGATAAGAGAGCAGTGTTTGGTATAGTCAGATGTTTTTGTAGAACCTCTTTACTCAACCTCAATGTAACCACTTTGCTGAATAACTAGCTCTCTACTTTGTGAAACTAACTGTTGCCACCACACCTCTATCATCTTGAATGCTTACAGCAAGATGGGTCATCTGAATTGTTTGTTTAGTTTCACTATAGTAAAAGTTTTCTATTCTCTCTTATTTGTGCAAAACTGGAATCTGTTTTACATAAGAAAATACCAATGATACTTTTCTAAGGTCACAGAGATGAATTTCACTTTTTGGTGAAAGTTCAAGTGTTTTTGAAGCTTTACTTGGTCTACCCCCTGAGATATCTCTTCTCCATTCCCCTAAAAGTTTGAAACACTTTCTTAACCCATCTGCCCATCAAAGACCACATCCTCCTTGAATTCATTCATTAAGTGCTGATAGAAATTGTGTGTAACCAATGTTTCTGAGACCTTTGTGAGTATTCCTGGTTTATAAAAAATATCTAATATGAGGATAACAATACTTGAAGTCAACTCTTTTTCTATGGGGTACTCCCACACCAATAATTTATAGGATTTCAAAAAGCACATTTCCATGTTCTACCAGTGTGTCCTGGTGGTCATTTGCTATTGTCATATACTTTGCCATCTTGAAATTGACTTTCCCATGCCTTATACCATTTTGTCCCCAAAAGGACATATAACTCTCCTTACCCCCAAACACAAATGAGTTTAGACTGGACATTTAGTAAAAGTTAACAAATAATATGAATAAAATATTACTCATATTTCAGACAATTTGTTGTTCTTCAGTGGGAAGAAGATAAGGAACAATTTGAATCCTTCCATAAAAATGTAATTCAACAAATTTATTTCCATCTTGAAAGAATTCTATAACCATATCTATCTATAGATTACCTAAAGCAAACAATTGATTTTTTCTAAACACCTGAGTAAAATGATCATTTTGGTTATAAAGGCAAAAAGTAAGTAGAAACTACAGATGGAGATTATCTGACAATCTAGAAAGAATCTAGAGGAGAAAAATTCACAAGGATGCATATAGAAAGCTTATGGTTATGGTCTTTTGGTCTCCTGCATTATTTTTCTCCTGTCACTGAAGAACAATAATATGAGAAAAACCACAGAAAGAAGCTCATGATTCTTTCTGAAATAGTAACTCACAGTAAGACAGGTTTGGGTTCTCTCCAAAAAGTATGGTGCACACTGTGTCTATTGTTTCATCATGGAGTTTTAGACAAATTTCTGAGATAGGCCATTAACAACCTCTTGTATCACAAGCTTCTAGAAGCATATATTAAACAAAGAGGCACATATACCTTGCAATAAAAGGTAAACACAGGCCGGAACTGGTTTCGCTCAGTGGATAGAGCGTTGGCCTGCAGACTGAAGGGTCCCAGGTTCAATTCTGGTCAGGGGCATGTGCCTTGGTTGTGGGCACATTCCCAGTGGGGGGTGTGCAGGAGGCAGATAATCGATGTTTCTCTCTCATTGATGTTTCTAACTCTATATCCCTCTCCCTTCTTCTCTGTAAAAAATCAATAAAATAATTTTTTTTAAATAAAGGTAAATACAAGTTTAATGTGAAAAAAGACTTCAACAGCTCTGTGGTTAATTTCTGAGTAAATGCATTCAGTTTTTCTTACCCTTGCATTTAGGTTAATGCTGTAGATGAGGCAAAGTTAAAGGTTCTGCTTATATATACACTGAGTGGCCAGATTATTATGACCACCTGACATTTGTAGGCACCATGTGGGATATGAAAGCCAAAGGCCTGTTCGAACACCTTTGCTGTCTGCAGTTACCAAGATAAAACGTCTCCAATTCACACAGGAACACAAGGATTGGACAGTCGAGCATTGGAAAAATATTCATGTGGTCCAAACAATCAGGTTTCTAGTTGCATCCTGCAGATGGCAGAGTGAGAATTTTGCGGAAACAGCATGAAAGCATGAACCCCACATGCATGAGTACAACCCTTCAAACTGGTGGGGGCAGTATTATGGTTTGAGGAATGTTTTCCTGGCATGATTTGGGCCCTTTAATTTGTGTGGAACAACGTCTGAATAGCACAACATACCTAAGTATCATTGCTGATCAAGTTCATCCTATCATGTTGATGGCGTATCCCAATGGAGATGGCTTCTTCCAACAAGACAATGCGCCATGCCACAGTGCTCATATTGTGCAGGAGTGGTTTCAAAAATATGAGGGAGACTTTACCTTGCTTTGGTGGCCTCCACAATCACCAGATCTAAATCCAATTGAGCATTTGTGGGACCAAGTTAAAAGAGCCATCAGGCAGGTGGTTCCACAACCATAAAATCTCATAGAACTGGACAGTGCTGTTCATCAGGCATGGTGTCAGATTCCTCGCATCACCTTTCAACATCACATGGAGTCAATGCAAAGAAGAATCACTGCAGTATTTAAGGCAAAAGGTGGCCCAACGAAGTGCTGATGGGGTGATGATAATAATCTGGCCACTCAGTGCATATTTGATTTTTTACAGAGAAGAAGGTAGAGGGATAGAGAGTTAGAAACATTGATGAGAGAGAACTATCAATCAGCTGCCTCCTGCACACTTCCTACTGGGGACGTGCCCGCAACCAAGTTATTTGCCCTTGTCCGGAATCAAACCTGGGAACCTTCAGTCTGCAAGCCAATGTGCTATCCACTGAGCCAAATCAGTAAGGGCAAGGTTCTGCTCTTGAGAAGCTGTAAGGAGAGGAGAAGCCCATGTGAAATACCCTGTACACACTGTTACCCATTTGTCTCCAAGGGCAGAAAAGGAGGTCCTTGAAAAATACCATGCATTGTGAGTAATATGATGGAAGAATGAGACATGTTCCCTTCTATGAAGAGTGTTGGGAATTTATACTATTCATTCATTAACAGTCAGTGATTGTTTAAAATTTGTGAAAGATTTCATACCAGAAACTGTAATTCTAGATCAGTGATGGGCAACCTTTTGAGCTTGGTGTGTCAAACTTCGCCAAAAAACTGAGCAAAATTCGGGTAGTGTGTCACTTTGAGGAAAAAACATTATTTTGCGATATTTATAGTTTAAATAACATAAATGTATAATTGTTATATATCATTGTACTTAATAAATCAAAAACTAAATATTTAACTTATTTGCTTAGTGACTTCTTTGTTCATCCGTCAGTCGGTTTCTTTTGTTGGTCTTGATATTATTTAGCTTGTATGGGGTGCCGTGAACTAAGATAAGTGAGGGGGAGGGGGAATTCTTTAACTAACCTGCCTATTAATGACTTTTTTGTTGCTGAATTTCATTGGCTAAATCTTCAATTGAAGGTTGGTATTTTTTACACTTCAGGCCCAAGCAAGCGCTACTAACTTCATCTGTCAATCTGTTTCTTTTGTTGGTTTTGATATTATTTAACGCTGAGAATAAGGCCTCACAAAAGTATGTAGAGGGAAAAATTGTGAGTAAAGCCATTGCTATATTTTTCATGGTGCTAAAAGTGTCTGGTCGTCGGTTCCAGGCACTCCAAATTTCCTGTTCGTAGTGGCACTCCTCTTGATTCTCCAAGCGGCACCTTTCCAGATTCTCAAGCTTTGACCTCAAGTTGACAAACACCTGAGCCCAGATACTGTCTTGAAATTCTGCAAGTTGCATCTCCAAATCATCAATTTGCATCCATTGGAAACCATTTAATTCCAAACTACTGTAGACTACTACATCAGGATACTTAATTATTTTCATGGTCTGTTCTAGACTTCTAAATTGACTAAATCTATCACTAAATTGGTCAAGTAACGAGTCTAAAACATGCTGGTACTTCATATGCACGAGTTCCATTTCATTTTGTACAGCTGCACTGGCCTTCTCAAAATACTTTGTTACTCGAGGAAAATACTTATAAGTTTTAGTTTCTACATCTTGCTTGAAAATTTTAACTTTACTTTCAAAAGCTTTTATGTATCCAAACATAACGTCAATACTTTTGCCAAAACCTTGTAACTTTAAGTTCAGTTCATTAATATGAAGAGAGAGATCTGTAAAAAACATCAGGGTGTTGACTTTAAGCTGAGGAAAGTTTCCCAGATCCTTATCGTCAAGAAATACCTTAATTTCTTCAAAGCACTCCACAAAGCGCTCAAGAATTTTGCCTCGGCACAGCCATATTACATTATTGTACATCAGCAGTCCACTGTAGGTGGAATCAACCTCCAGTAAAAGTGCCGAAATTTTTAAATTAACTATTTTTGTAACAACTGACATTAATTCATTTAAGTCGGTGAATCCTGCCTTGGCACATAAAGCCTCCTGATGGATAATACAATGAAAAGGCACAATCGGATGTCCAATAGCTTCTGTAAACAATTTGACAAATCCGACATTTTTCCCCCACCATATTTGGTGCCCCATCTGTCGTCACTGACACAACTTTAGAGATATCAATGCTTAGGTCACGAAATGTTTGTATAACAACCTTACATATATCACTTCCTGATTTACTTGTTGACACTGATACTAACTTTATCAACTCTTCTCTCATTGTGAGACCATCAGAATATCGACCAATAATGGCCAACTGAGCATGTGATGTGACATCAGATCGAAAAATATTTACACTTCCTTATGTCTCTCTTTAATTGATGTTGTACGTTTATGTTCAGTCTCATTATTCGGTCTTTTATGATATTTCTACTGAGTGGTAACTCAGCTATTCTCTTAATTGCATCTTTATTCTGCATATCGTGAAATAGAACTGGTGCACATCTTAGGAGAGTTTCTTTAATAAATTCTCCCTCACTGAGCGCTTTTCCATGCTGAGCTATAGAGTGAGCAATGCTCAAACTTGCAGATGTTAAATTTGTAGAGCCTTTTATAAATTTAAGGATGGAATTAGATTAGCTCTTATATAGGTGTAGCTGCCTGGAAATGTATTCCTTCCTTTCATCCTCACTTATTTCCAAGAGCTGGGAATGATTAGTTTCAAAATGTCTATTTATATTCCATGTTCTGCTTACTACAGTTTCAGTACATAAAACGCAAAATGATCTGCCATTTTTTTCTATAAAGCCATACATCTTGGTCCATGTCTCTTGAAAGGGTCGGCCACTGCTACTACCACTTCCTTTACTTAATCTTAGTTTTTTATTTTTTGGGTTCTCCATCAGGGGGGCAGTGACAGAAGATAGAATTGTAGATAGCTTGTTAGGCCTGCAGGCAATTAGGGGTTAACTAGCCTAACTAACCACAAAATGGTGCATATAACTGTCTTTTAGGAAAGGGCAGGGTTAATAAGAAGAAATAAGGGTTAATAAGGATGCACAACAGTAATAGTGGTGAAATGGAGTCTGCACTATGGAGCAAGTTGGTGTTCTTTATGTGAATTAAAATGGCTGCCGCTATTTCTAATGGTCAAGTAACGAGTGGAAATGGCACCCATAGCACGCCACAAACCCTCGCCTCTCCCAGCCTCCCCCTCACTTATCTCAGTAATGATGGATTAGAAATCCATGACACCCCAGAACAGTAGATAATGGTTGCTGTGATTAACTTTTATTTGGTTACTGGTAATGGCAGGGCCCCCAGAGATGCATCCCCCGCTGCATTCTGCTGCTCCCTGCTCTGCCGGCAGAAGTGAGGGCAAAGATCCGGGCTTAACCGGAAGTCCCAGAACTAGATGCTCTGTACCAGACTTCTGTTGTTTTGGCCTACAGACCTCCAGCACAGAGTGTCTAATAGGGGAGGATGAAACATTTGCGACTAGAGGCTTGGAGCTCCAAGCCTCTAGTCGCAAATGTTTCATCCTCAGGAGGAGCAAATGTTTCATCCTCTGCATGCGGCTGCCTCAGCGGCCGCGTGTCATCAGAAATGGCTATACGTGTCAGTGCTGACATGCATGTCATAGGTTCGCCATCACTGTTCTAGAGAAAGTAAAACAAAGTCCCTTTTGAAACTGTCTTGCTTAGTATAATGGGTTTGATAATCATTCAAGTTGCTTGTATCAAGAGCTCTTCTCTTTTACTAACGGGTAGTATTCCACCTTTTGGATGTACCACAGTTTCCTTATCACTTCTACTTTCTTATTCTTATACCACTAATTGATTTGTGTTGTTTAAAATCTCCATTATATTGTTCACTAGAAGTGAATATCCTTCAGTTAAGTAAGTGAAGAACTGGACAATAGCAGTATATGGTATGGTGTATGTGTGTACATCTACACTAATAAAAGAGAAACGTGCAAATTAACCAACACTCTGCTACACCCACAAGCCATTCCCACCAGCCAATCAGGAGCAAGTATGCAAAGTAACCCAACCACGATGGCTGCCGGCCACAGAGCTGGAGCAAGCAGGAGGCTTGGGTTGCCCCGGTTATGGAGGAAGCCAAGCTTCCCGCCTGCCCTGGCTGGCCCTGGCATCCACTCAAGGTTACCAAGTTTCAATTATAGAAGATAAATAAATCCTAGATACTTGCTTCCACCTGGCCCTGACCTCCACTCAAGGAGGTGCTGAAAAAAAGAAAACAAGAAAAAAAGAAGGGGCTGGGATCTTGGGTTGCTGGCGGGTGTTCAGGCCACGATGGGATGGCAGGGGCCATTGGGGGTAAGCAGACCAGCAGGGGTCCAGTTGGGGGTGAGCAGGTCGTCAGTGGGGGTCAGCTGGAGGTGATCAGGACAACAGGGGGTTCAGTTAGGAGTGAACAGGCCAGTGGGGAGGGAAGGTGGGGTGAACAGGCCAGCAGGGGCGGCAGTTGGGGGCGAGCAGGCTGCAGGCAGAGTGGTTAGGGGTAATCAGGCAGGCAGGCAGCAGGTGAGTGGCTGGAGCCAGCAGTTCCAGATTGTGAGAGGGATGTCCGACTGCCACTTTAGGCACGATCCCTGTAAACAGGCAGTAGGACATCCTTCAAGGGGTCCCAGATGGAGAGGGTACAGGCCAGGCTGGGGAACACCCCCCAATGCACGAATTTTGTGCACTAGGCTTCTAGTCTATAATAATAAAAGTATAATATGCTTTAATCTACTCATCTACTGATGGGCACGTAAGTTGTTTCCAAATTTTAGTTATTGTAAATTTTGCCGCTATGAACATATGGATGCGTATGTCCTTTCTGATTGGTGTTTCTGATTTCTTTGGATATATTCCTAGAAGTGGGATCACTGGGTCAAATGGGAGTTTCATTTTTAATTTTTCGAGAAAACTCAATAATGTTTTTCACAGTAGTTGCACCAGTCTGCATTCCCACCAGCAGTACATGAGGATTCCTTTTTGTCCACATCTTTGCCAGCATTTGTCATTTTTTGATGATAGCCATTCTGACAGGTGTGAGATGGTATCTCATTATTGTTTTGATTTGCATCTCTTGGATGATTACTGACTTTGAGCATGTTTTCATATGTCTCTTGGCATTCTGTATGTCCACTTTCAAAAAGTGTTTATTTAACTCCTTTACCCATTTTTTGATTGGATTGTTTATTGTCCTTATTTTAAGATGTATAAGTTACCTATAAATTTTGGAGATTAGGCCCTTTTCAGATATAACATTGGCAAATGTGTTCTCCCATGCAGTGGGCTTTCTTGTTGTTTTTTTGATGATTTATTTTGCTGTGCAGAAGCTTTTTATTTTGATGTAATACCATTTGTTTATTTTCTCCTTAGTTTTCATTGCCGTAGGAGCTGTATCTGTAAAGATATTGCTACGACATATGTCTGATATTTGGCTGCCTATGGGTTCTTCTAATATTTTTATGGTTTCCCTTCTTGCATTTAAGTCCTTTATCCATTTTGAGTTTATTTTTGCGTATGGTGTAAGTTGGTGGTTTAGTTCCTTTCTTTCTTTCTTTCTTTCTTTCTTTCTTTCTTTCTTTCTTTCTTTCTTCCTTCCTTTCTTTCTTTCTTCTTTCTTTCTTTCTCTTTCTTTTTCTTCTTTCTTTCTTCCTTTTTTTTTTTTTTGCCTGTATCTGTCCAATTTTCCCAGTACCATTTACTGAAAAGACTGTCTTGACTCCATTGTATGCTCTTGCCTTCTTTGTCAAATATTAATTGAGCATAATGAGTTGGGTCAATTTCTGGGTTCTCTGTTCTGTTCCATTGGTCTATATGTCTGTTCTTGTGCCAGTGCCAGGCAGTGAGGCAGTATTTATACTAGTGGCTTTGTAATATATCTTGATATCTACCATTGTGATCCTTCCAACTTTGTCCTTTCTCAAGATTTCTGTGGCTATTCAGGAATATATATTTTTTTTATTCCATACGAATTTTTGGAGAGTTTGTTCTAGATCTGTGAAATATTCAGTTGGTATTCTAATGGATATTGGATTAAATCTATAGATTGCTTTGTGTAGTATGGACATTTTAATGATGTTGATTCTACCAATCCATGAACACAGTATATTCTTCCTTTTTTTTTTTTATGTCTTCCTCTTTCTCTTTTTCAATGTCCTGTAGTTTTCTGAGTACAGGTCTATTACCTCCTTAGTTAAGGTTATTCCTAGGTATGTTAATTTTTTTGTTGTTGTTGTTGCAATGGTAAATGGGATTGTTTTTGTTGTTGTTATTTCTTTTTCTGTGTGTTCATTATTGCTGTGTAAAAAAGCCATTAGATTTCTGGGTGTTGATTTTTTTTACCCTACGACATTGCTGAACTCATTTATTAAATCTAGTAGTTTTTTGATGGAGTCCTTAGTGTTTTCTATGTACAATATCATAAAATTTTCAAATAATGACAGTTTTACTTCTTCTTTTCCAGTTTGGATGCCTTTTATTTCTTCTTCTTGTCTAATTGCTATGGCTAGCACTTCTTGTACTAGGTTGAACAGGAGTGGTGTGAGTGGGCATCACTGTCTTGTTCCTGTTCTTAGGGGAATAGGTTTTAGTTATTTTCCCATTGAGTATGATGTTGGCTCTCGGTTTGTCATATAAAGCTTTTATTATGTTGAGGTATGATTCCTCTATTCCCACTTTGCTGAGAGTTTTTTTTTTATCATTTTGTCAAATGATTTTTTTACATCTATTGATATGACTATGTGATTTTTGTCTCTCAATTTGTTTTTGTAATGTATCACGTTTATTGATTTGTATCCCTGGAATAAATCCCATCTTTGCATCTCTGGAATAAATCCAACTTGATCATGGTGCATGATCTTTCTAATGTAATGCTGGATCTGAATTTCTAGGATTTTGTTGAGGATTTTAGCATCTCTGTTCATCAGAGATATTGGCCCATTGTTCTCTTTCTTTGTGGTGTCTTTATCTGGTTTTGGGATTAGGGTAATGCTGGCTTCATAGAAAGAGCCTGTAAGTATTCCTTACCCTTGAATTTTTTGGAATAATATGAGGAGGATAGGTTTTAGTTCTCCTTTGCATGTTGGGTCAAACTCCCCTGAGAAGCTATGTGGCCCAGGGCCTTTATTTGCTGGAAGATTTTTGATCACTCCTTCAATTTCCTCCATGGTTATTGGCCTGTTCAAATTTTTTTATTCTTCCTGATAGAGTTTTGGAAGGTCCAATTTTTTCAGGAATATGTCCATTTCTTCTAGGTTTACTAGTTTCTTAATAGAGTTGTTCATAGTATTTTTTAAATCCTTTGTATTTCTGTGGGTTCTGTTGTTATTTAACGTCTTTCATTTCTGATTTTGTTTGTTTGGATCCTCTCTCTTTGCTTCATGGTGAGTCTGGCTAGAGGTTCATCAATCTTATTTATCCTTTAAAAGAACCAGCTCTAGCCCTACCTAGTTTGTGTCAGTGGTTGGAGCATCAGCCTGTAGACTGAAGGGTTCTAGATTTGATAATGTTCAAGTGCACATGTCTGGGTAGCATTCTTGGTCCTTTGTAGGGGACATGCAGAAAGCATACAATTAATGATTCTCTCTCATCATTGATGTTTCTATCTCTCTTTCCCTCTCCCTCCCTCTCAATCAACAAAGATATATGGAGAAGACAACAACAACAAGAGCAATAAGAACATCTCTTGGTTTTATTGATCTTTTCTATAGGTTTTTTTTTTTTTTTTTTGGTCTCTATGTCATTTATTTCCACTCTGATCTTTATTATTTCTGTCCTTCTGCTCAGTCTGGACTTGCCTTGTTTCTCTCTTTCTAATTATTTAAGTTGTAGAGTTAGATATTTTATTACCAGTTTTCCTTGTTTTTTTTTTTTGTTTGTTTGTTTGTTTTTTTTTTTTTTTTTTTTTTTTTTTTTTTTATGTAGGCCTGTATAGTTATGAACTTCCCTCTCAGGATTGCTTTCACTATGTCCCATAGATTTTGGATTGTTGTGTTCTCATTGTCATTTGTTTCCAGGATGTTTTTTATTTCTTCTTTGGTCTCTTTGGTAATTCAAATGTTGTTTAATAACATGCTACACAGCCTTCAAGTGTTTGGATTTTTGTGATTGTTTTTGTTGTAGTTTATCCTATCTAATAAAAGGGTAATATGCAAATTGACTATCATTCCAACACACAAGATGGCTGCCACCATGTGGTCAAAGATGGCTTCCCCATGTTGACACAAGATGGCCACCATAAGATGGTCAGCAGGGTAGGGCAGTTGTGGGTGATCAGGCCAGGAGGGGAAAGAAGTTGGGAGGGACCAGGCCTGCAAGGGAGGACAGTTGGGGGCAATCAGGCCTGCAGGGGTGACCAGGCCGGCAGAGGGGGACAGATGGGGGTGACCAGGCCTGCAGAGGCAGGCAGTTGGGGAAGGACCAGGCCAGCAAGGGAGGGCAGTTGCAGGGGGGACCCATGCCTGCAGTGGAGGGCAGTTGTGGGGACCAGGCCTGCAGGTGAGGGCAGTTGGAGGTGGCCAGGCCAGCAGGGGAGAGCAGTTAAAGGCAACCAGGCCAGCAGGGGAGGGCAGTTAGGGGTGACAAGGCCTGCAGGGGAGGACAGTTGGAGGGTACCAGGCCTTCATGGGAGGGCAGTTGGGGGCAATCAAATTGGAGATGTTACAGGCTGGGCTGAAGATCACCTTCCCCCCGTGCATGAATTTCATGCACTGGGCCTCTAGTTTCGAATATTATGCCACTGTGATCTGAGAAGATGCTTGATATAATTTCTATCTTCTTGAATTTGAAGAGACTTTGCCTGTGTCCCAATCTGTTGTCTATCTTAGAAAATGTCCCATGTGCACTTAAGAAGAATGTATATTCTGTAGCTTTGGGGTGAAATGATCTGAAGATGTTGATTAAGTCCATTTGAGCTAGTGAGTCATTTAGGATTGTTGTTTCTTTACAGATTTTTTTTGTCCAAAGAATTCATCCAGTGATGTCATTGGGGTATTAAAGTCCCCTACTCTGATTGTATTGCTGTTGATCTCTTTGTTGATATTTTCCAGAAGTATTTTTATGTATTTGGGTGCTTCTGTATTGAGTGAATATATGTTTACCAGAATTATATCCTCTTGCTGTATCAATTCCTTTAGTATTATGAATTGGTCTTCCTTATCTCTTGTTATGACCTTCACTTTGAGGTCTATTTTGTCAGATATAAGCATTGCTACCCCAAGTTTTCTTTCATTTCCATTTGCCTGAACATTTTTTTTTTCATCCCTTAACTTTCACTCTGTATGAGTCCTTTATTCTCAGGTGGGTCTCATGTAGACAACATAAATATGTATCATACTTTCTTATCCATTAAACACTCTATGTCTTTTGATTGGAGCATTTATTCCATTTATCTTTAAAGTTATTATTGACAGGTACTTATTTGTAGCTATTTCTATTCTTGATGCCTATGCTCCTTCTTCCATTTCTAATTCTTGTTTTTACAACAGTCCCTTTAACATTTCTTGCATTGCTGGCTTGAAAGTGATAAACTTTCTTTGCAATTTTTTTTTTCCTTTGAAGCTCCTGATTTCCCCTTCAATTTTTAATGATAGCCTTGCTGGATAGAGTATTCTTGGATTCAGTCCCTTGCTTTGCATCACTTTGTATACTAGTACTTCATTCTGTTCCCTTCTGGCCTGATGTGTTTCAGTTGAGAAATCATTTGATAATCTAATGGGAAATCCTTTGTAGGTAATGTTCTGTCTCTCTCTTGAAGCCTTTAATATTCTTTCTTTGTCATTGATGTTTGCCATTGTCTTGGTGTGAGTCTTTTTGGGTTCATTTTGTTTGTGACTCTCTGTCCTTGTGTGATTTTTTTTTCTTCCCCCAATCAGGGAAGTTTTCTGCCATTACTTTTTCAATTAGTTTTTTTTTTATTCTTGCTACTCTTCTTGCCCTTCTAGCACCCCTATTTTATGTATGTTACTTTGTTTCAGTTGTCCCAATGCTCCTTTAGGCTCTCCTCCTGATTTCTAATTTCTTTCTCCAGTTGCTGTCCAGTTTTCTCCAGTTGCTGTTCAGGGTGTGTTTAACTACCCTATCTTCTAACTCACTAATTTGGTCCTCCACTTCTTTTAGTATACTGTTGAAACCTTCCATCATGTTTTTTACTGTAGCTATATCACTTTTTATTTCTGCTTTATTCTTACATAAGTTGTTGATTTTCTCATTAATCTGGTTTATGAACTCTATGATCCTATTCTGAATTATTTTCCTAACATATTGCATGCCTCTGTTTCATTTAGTTAATTTTATGGAGATTCTGCCTTTTCTTTCCTTGGGGGGTTGTTTTATTGTCTCCCCATTTTTGCTGTCTTTTTCTGTCGCTGTGCACCCTGCTTGGGGTTTGAGTGGTTGTAGACCCTATCAGAGAAATTGTCCAGAAATTGTTAGCCCAAAGCCTGGGTCTGCCTTGAGTCTCACACTTTTATTGTCTCTGCTCTGAGTCGTTTCCACTTGTCCAATGGATCTGGTCCTTCAGTTGTCTTCTTCAGAAGCTCAGGGTGGTGGGAGCGTGTGCACAGTTCCTTTAATGTGTGATGCCATTGAGGACCCTGAGCCCTCTGGCATGCAATTTGCTCTGCAGCCCTGGCACCCATGGCAGGGTGGCAACATAGGTCCTTCTGGCAGTGCACTTGCAGGGTGGTCCTGTGTCCCCTGGCTGGGCATATCAGCTTGTTCCATGTTGCCTCCTCAGTGCTTTCCTATGGCCCAGAGTGAGATGTGTGCTGTGTTGCTCCTGGTATCTCATGCAGGACTGCCGCAAGTGCTGGGTAGAGAGGGTAGGGGTTGCTCTGGGTTGCACAGTCCTGTTTTCTTATAGCTGTAGTGAGACATGTGTTATGTTGCTCCAGTTTACCCCTCATCAGTGTGCAGTGGAGGCTGGTTCCCCTGGGTCACTCAGTCTGTGCTCCCCTTTCACTCAGAGTGAGGGGTGCATTGGCTTGCTCCAGATGTCCCTGGCTGGACTGACCTTGGGGATGGCATGGAGTGGGCATGGGTTTCTCTGGATAGCACAGTCAGAGATCCCCTGTGGCAAGCTCTAGGTGCCCCGGGTCACCCTGACAGCAGGTCCCTGTGCTGAGGATAGTGTAGGTGCTGAGTAGCTTCAGGTCAGGCTAGCAGCATGGTTTCGGGGTCTGTGGCAGGGGTGGGGCCCAGGGTTCTCCCTGGCTTGCAAACACTGTGGAGTCTTGGAGCCAGATCTAGGACATGGGTTCCAGTGGGCTGGTGAGAAGGCCTGGTGAGGGAGCTCACTCTGGCATGGCATGATCCCTGAAGACGTCGGAGAGCCTGGTGGAAGGTACTGTGCCACTCACTGCTGGAGCCTAGTGGTGGTTCCACATGGGTTATGCCTGGCAAGCAACATTCTCTATGCATCCTCTGCCCTTTCTTATTGAAAACTAGAGGTCCACTGCATGAAATTTGCACACTTGGGTGGGTCCCTCAACCCAGCCTGCACTCTCTATCAGTCCAGAACCACTTGGGAGATGTAGCAGTGTGCCAAATGGCAGGCAGCCAGGTAGGAGCCCGAATCAAGGCTGAGCACCACGCTGCTCACACTGTGCCTGCTGCCACTGCTTGGTAGTGCTGCCATGGAGTTGGGAGAGGCTCTTGACGCCATGGCAGTTGCACTCATCAGACATTAATCTGGCTTCTGGCTGAGCATTGCTCTGCCTGTGGGAGCACACTGACCATCAGGGGGCAGCTCCTACATTGAGTGCCTGCCCCCTTGTGATCAGTGCACACCATAGTGACAAGTAGTTCTAGTTGTTCCATCATAAAGGTTGCTTAGGCTTTTATTATATTGGGATTGTGTCCTCATCTGTGATTAATTTGTTAACTCAAGGTGGATATTCTTGGATTTAGTTGCTTTTCTGGCCCTAGGAGGAGGTCCATGACACTGCTGTCTATTCAGCGACCATTTGTCTCTCTACTTCATTTTGTCAGCTCCCAAAATACTGGTTATCGCATGAGGACATAAGTTTCTCTCCTGCCCTACTCAGTGGTTATTTTACCTATGGACTCAATCACTGTGTGTGGATTCCTCAGTACCCAGCTTCTGCATCAGAGAGATCTTTTCCAGAGTTTGGTTGCACAGGCTGCTGCCCAAGTACCATATAGATGAATTTTAAAAGCCTTTGACAAAATTAATTGCTGTGAATGATAAAAACTCTCAAGAAAATAGTGATTGGGGGATGTTTGCTCAATATGATTACACACACACGCGCGCTCGCGTGCACACACACACACACACACACACACACCATATACTCCTGTTTTCCAGTATCTCACTCACTTAACAGGGAAACACTAAAGGCATATCATGGAACAAAGCAAGCATGCCCTTACACTTCTATTCAATGTTATAGTGGAGGTTTTATCCAATGCAATTTGACAAGATAAATCAATTAGGGGCATAAGGATAAATAAAGAAGTGATAAAGGAACTGTGGTGCATCCATAAGGTGGTATACCATTCATCAGTAAAAGAGAATATCTATTCACAAGCAAGTTGAATAATTCTCAAAATCATTATGCTAAGTGAAGGAAGCCAGTCTCAAAAAGGACTTCATTTTACTTTCTCCATATTCTCAATGTCTGGTATGAAATCTTTCACCAAGTTCAAACAATCACTGATTGCTAATGAATGCATGAATACTTTAAACTATCAAAACACTTTTCAGAGAAGGAAACATGCCTCATTCTTCCTTCATATTATCCACAATGCATGGTATTTATCAAGACCTAATATCTTTCTTCTGCCCTGAGAAACAAATGTGCAACACTGCTCTCAGGGTTTTGTACATGGACTACTCATCTTCTCACATCTTATCAAGAGCAGAACCTTTTACTTTGCCTCATCTAAAGCATTAACCTGAATGCAAGGTTAAGAATAAGGTAATGAATTTACACAGAAAGTACCACAGAGCACTTAAAGACTTTTTTCATATTAAGCCTATATATATATTTTTCATGCTAGGTATGTGTGGCTCTTTGGTTCAATATGTGCTTCTAGAAGCTACTGATACAAGAGGATGTTAACTTCCAACCTCAGAATTTTGTGTAAAACTCCAATGAATTTTAATAGACACAGTGCACTCCATATTCTCCAGAGTGAAATCAAATGTGTATCACTGTGAGTGACTATTTCTGAAAGAATCAGTCACTGGTGCTTCCTTGTAAGTAATCGTGGAACTCCATGTCATCCAAGTCATCTTTCCAGGTAAATAAGAGAATCATGTATCTCATATTCTTGAATCTTTTCTAAGTTTTGTTAAATGTACAACCTAAATTCATTTGTGTTTGGGGGAAGTAAGAGATAGGCATATTGGGGACAAAATGGGATGCGACATGGAAAAGCCACTTTCAAGATGGTAGAAAAAGGACAGTGGCATATGACCTCTAGGACATACTGGTAGAACATGGCAATGTGCTTTGTGAAAGCCTATGAATTATTAGGGTAAGAGTACCTATTATAAAAAGGATAAACTTCAAAAACTGTTATCCATATATTAGAGGAATCTTCCCTCTCCCCCGCCTCCCAACCCAGGAATCTCACAAAGATCTAAGAAAGCTTTGCTACACATAAATTACATCAGCACACAATGAATGAATCCAAGGAGAAAGTGGTTTCCAGTGGGCAGAGAAATTAAGAATCTGGTTCAAATGGAGAATGGAGGAGATACATAGTAGGGTGTAGACCAAAGCAAGCTCCAAAATAATCTTGAATTGTTATCAAAACATAATATTAATCCCTATACTCTTAGAAGTATTGGTGATATTTTATAAGGTAAAAGAGATTACAGTTTTTCACAAATATGAGAGAAGAGAAAATTTTTATTATAGTAACAATGAGTAAACAATTCAAATGTGTGGAGGCAGGAGTGTGGGGATGACCCACTAGCAGTAAGTAATCAAGTTGTGGGGTGATTGATGTGCAGTGGCAACAGTTAGTTTCACAAGAAAAGAAGAGAACTAGTTCTTCATCAAGGTGGTTACATTGAGGTTGGTCAACAACTTTCTACAGAAACATCTGAATATACCAAACATTGTTTTGTTAACTGTTGAATCTCTTGTCTTTTGCTCTTTCTGGTATTTTACTTAGTTGAGTTCTGAGAAACATTTTCCAGACACATCTTTGTTCTCTAGTGGGAAGATGATAAGAAACAATTTCAGTCCTTCCATAAAAATTAAATTCAACAAATTTACATACATATATAAAGAATTCCAGGAGGAGAGTGTAGACGTGTGTGGTGTGTGTGTGTATGAGCTAGGGTCAGTTAGATTCTGCAGGTCTTCCAAGGGGCTGCCTAACCGGGCAGTCCTAGATGGCGGGGCCCCGCGCACAAAGTGGACACATCTCCGAGGCTGTTGTGGACGCGGAGACCATGCCATCTTGAGAAACAGAGCTGCCTGAGACTCGGATCCTGGCTTCTGACACAAACCAGGACCCTGCAGCCACTGGGGACAGAGAACTGCTATCACAGCTTCAGACCAACAAACAACAAGAATCCAGACTTCCCGGCAGAATTCCGTGAGTCAAAGAGCCTATCCCCCTTTCCGCAGGCGCACAGACAACGCCATTTTAACTGATAGACCTGCCCCTCGCCCAAACCACAGAACTTTGCGCAGGGACTCGCTCCCCCTCAGGGAATTTGACACGCGCGCGCACGCGGGCCAGAAGCAGCTCCCTGTTGGGGAAATCTGTCAGTGCGCACAGAGGGCTCCCCTTCAGAGAATTAGGTGGAATTTGGCTTGCGGGTCACAGCTCCCCCTTCGGGGAATCTTAGTGCTTGCACAGAGGGGCATCCCCTTTGGGGAATTAGGCTCGCAGGACGGACTCCGCCCCCCTTCCAGGACTCCAGTAGAGTGCACGGAGCCAGCTCACCTTCAGGAAATTAAGAGTGTGTGCCCTAGCCGATTTGGCTCAGTAGAGAGAGCACACACAGGATGCAGCTCCACTTCAGGGAATTTGGCACGCCAGACGCAGCTGCCTGGGATCCCTGACTCACAGCGCATTCACACTAAGATCCAGCGACCCAAATTGTTGGTGCATGCACACACAGGGACCCTGATTCTCAACAAGAAACTGCACAAGGCAACAGAGACTCTGACACTCGAGTCTTGGTGCAGAAACAGGGAAACTCTGACTCCTGACACATGCTAAGGATCTCATTTTCGGCACATACCAACAGTGTGGTGCAGACAGGGCCCCTGATTCTAAGTGTGCACACGAGACCACATAGAACACTGGGAACACTGACCCTGGGCAAGTCTGGTTCCCACCAACCAAAGGCAGCCACACGTCCTAGTGTCAGAGCACTTCAGTGAAACTCGGGTGGAGCGAAGTCCCCACAGCACACGACCCAGGTCCACGCAAACGGAAGCTTGAGCTTTCTGGTGATAGCCAGAATGGGGAAACGAAATAACTCACAGAGGAAAGAAAATATGAAGTCACCAAGAAAGGAAATCAGTGAAACTGAAGCTTGCGACATGACAGAAAGGGAGTTTAGAGTAATGGTCATGGAATTTATACAACAGATGGATGAGAAAATCAACAACTTATGCAAGAATCAGGAAGAAATAAAAAGTGATATAGCTACAATAAAAAACACCATGGAAAGTTTCAACAGCAGACTACAAGAAGCAGAGGACCGAATTAGTGAGTTAGAAGATCAGGTACAGAAACAAGCTCAATCTGAACAGCAATTGGAGAAAAGAATTAAAAAGCAGGAGGAAAGCCTAAGGGAGCTTCGGGACAACATGAAACGAAGTAACATACGTGTAATAGGGCTTCCAGAAGGACAAGAAGAGCAGCAGGGATTAGAAAATCTATTTGAAGAAATAATGACAGAAAACTTCCCGGATATGGGAAAGATAAAAGTTACGCAAGTACAGAGAGTCCCAAGCAAGATCAACCCCAAAAGACCCACACCAAGACATGCCATAATTTCAATGGCAAATATAAATGATAAAGAGAGAATCTTAAAGGCGGCAAGAGAGAGACAGAGAGTTTCCTACAAAGGAACATCCATCAGATTGTCAAATGATTACCCAACAGAAACACAATAAGCTAGAAGTGAATGGAAGGAGGTATACAAAGTATTGCAAAGCAAAGGACTGAATCCAAGAATACTATATCCAGCAAGACTATCAATCAAAATTGAAGGGGAAATCAGGAGCTTTGCAGACAAAAAAAGGCTCAAGGAGTTTATCACCACCAAACTAGCAATGCAAGAATTGCTAAAGGGAATACTGTAAAAAGAAGAAATAAACAGGTAAGAAGGAATACAGACACAAAAATAGATATGACTACAAACAAATACCTTTCAGTAATAACTTTAAATGTAAACGGACTAAATGCTCCAATCAAAAGATATCGAGTAGCTGAATGGATAAAAAAACATGACCCATATATATGCTGTCTACAAGAGACCCACCTCAGAACAAGAGACTCACACAGATTGAAAGTGAAAGGATGGAAAAATATCTTTCAGGCAAATGGAAATGAAAAAAAAAAGCTGGGGTAGCAATACTTATATCTGACAAAATAGACCTCAAAGTAAATGCCATAACAAGAGATAAAGAAGGCCACTTCATAATACTAAAGGGAGAAATCCAACAAGAAGAAATAATTCTGGTAAACATATATGCTCCCAATATAGGAGCACCCAAATACATAAAAAAACTCCTGGAGGATTTCAAGGGAGAGATTAATAGCAATACAATCATAGTAGGAGATTTTAATACCCCACTATCACCACTGGACAAATCCTCTAAACAAAAAATCAGAAAAGAAACAGCAATCCTAAATGAATCACTAGACCAGATGGAATTAATTGACATATTCAGAACATTTCACCCCAAAGCCACAGAATATACATTCTTCTCAAGTGCACATGGGTCATTTTCAAAGATAGACCATATGCTGGGTCACAGGCAAAGTCTCTTCAAATTCAAGAAGATAGAAATTATATCAAGCATCTTCTCAGATCACAGTGGCATAAAACTGGAAATCAACTACAATAAATACAATCCAAAGAAATCAAACACATGGAGACTAAACAGCATGCTATTAAACATGGACTGGGTCACCAGAGAGATCAAGGAGGAAATAAAAAACATCATGGCAACAAATGACAATGAAAACACAACAATCCAAAATCTATGGGACACAGCGAAAGCAGTCTTGAGAGGGAAGTTCATAGCTCTACAAGCCTATTGCAAAAAACAAAAAACAATGGTAATAAATTACTTAACCCTACAACTCAAAGAGCTAGAAAAAGAGCAGCAAGAAAAGCCCAGTGTAACCAGAAGGAAGGAAATAACAAAGATCAGAGCGGAGATAAATGACATAGAGACCAAATAAACAATACAAAAGATCAACAAAACCAAGAGCTGGTTCTTTGAAAGGATAAACAAGATTGATGGACCTCTAGCCAGGCTCACCAAGAAGCAAAGAGAGAGGACCCAAATAAACAAAATCAGAAATGAAAGAGGTGAAATAACAACAGACCCCGCTGAGATACAAAGGATTGTTACAAAATACTACGAACAACTCTATTCCAACAAACTAGACAGCCTGGAGGAAATGGACATATTCCTAGAAAAATATAACCTTCCAAAAATCAACCAAGAAGAATCTAAAGAGCTCAATAGGCCAATAACTATGGACGAAATTGAAGCAGTCATCAAAAAGCTTCCGGCAAACAGAAGCCCGGGGCCTGATGGCTTCACAGGAGAGTTTTACCAAACATTCAAGGAAGACTATTCCAAAAAATTCAAGAAGAAGGAACACTTCCAAGCTCCTTCTATGAAGCCAGCATCACCCTAATACCAAAACCAGATAAAGACAACACAATGAAAGAGAATTACAGACCAATATCCCTCATGAACATAGATACCAAAATCCTCAACAAAATTCTAGCAAATCGGCTCCAGCAGTACATCAGAAAGATCATACACCATGACCAAGTAGGATTTATCCCAGGAATGCAAGGATGGTACAATATCCGCAAATCAATAAACGTGATACATCACATAAACAAGTTGAGAGATAAAAATCACATAGTCATATCAGTTGATGCAGAAAAAGCATTTGACAAAATCCAACACCCTTTCTTGATAAAAACTCTCAACAAGGTGGGAATAGAAGGCTCATACCTCAACATAATAAAAGCTATATATGATAAACCCACAGCAAACATCATACTCAATGGACAAAAACTAAAAACATTTCCCCTAAGAACAGGAACAAGACAGGGATGCCCACTCTCACCACTCCTGTTTGACATAGTACTGGAAGTATTAGCCATTGCAATTAGACAAGAAGAAGAAATAAAAGGCATCCAAATTGGAAAAGAACAAGTAAAGCTGTCTTTATTTGCAGACGACATGATATTGTACGTAGAAAATCCGAAAGACTCCGTCAAAAAACTCATAGACTTAATAAATGAATTCGGCAATGTAGCAGGATACAAAATTAACGCCAAGAAATCTATGGCCTTTCTATACACCAATAGTGAACTTACAGACAGAGAGACTAAAAAGGCAATCCCATTTACCATCGCACCAAAAAAATTAAGATACCTAGGAATAAACTTAACTAAGGAGGTAAAAGACCTATACACGGAAAACTACAGGACACTGAAAAAAGAGTTAGAGGAAGACTTAAACAGATGGAAGAACATACCATGTTCATGGATTGGTAGAATCAACATCATTAAAATGTCCATACTACCCAAAGCAATCTATAGATTCAATGCACTCCCCATTAAAATACCAATGGCATATTTCACAGACCTGGAAAGAACTCTCCAAAAATTCATCTGGAATAAAAAAAGACCCCGAATAGCCACAGAAATCCTGAGAAAGAAGAATAAAGTAGGAGGGATCTCAATACCAGATTTCAAGCTGTATTACAAAGCCACTGTTCTCAAAACAGCCTGGTACTGGCACAAGAACAGACATATAGATCAATGGAACAGAATAGAGAATCCAAATATTGACCCAAACCACTATGCTCAATTAATATTTGACAAAGGAAGCATGAACATACAATGGAGTCAAGACAGTCTCTTCAATAAATGGTGTTGGGAAAATTGGACAGATACATGCAAAAAAATGAAGCTTGATCACCAACTTACGCCATACACAAAAATAAACTCAAAATGGATACAGGACTTAAACATAAGACAGGAAACCATAAAAATACTAGAGCAATCTACAGGCAGCAAAATCTCAGACATATGCCGAAAGAAATTCTTCACTGACACTACCCCTAGGGCAATAGAAGCTAAAGGGAAAATTAACAAATGGGACTACATCAAAATAAAAAGCTTTTTCACAGCAAAAGAAACCATCAACAAAACAACAAGAAGGCCTACTGCATGGGAGAACATATTTGCAAATGTCATCACTGATAAAGGTTTAATCTCCAACATCTACAGGCAGCTTATACAACTTAATAAAAGGAAGATAAACGATCCAATAAAAAAAATGGGCAACAGACCTAAAAAGAATATTTTCAAAAGAAGACAGAAGGAAGGCCAAGAGACACATGAAAACATGCTCAACATCACTAATTATCTGAGAGATGCAAATCAAAACAACAATGCGGTACCATCTTACACCTGTCAGAATGGCTATCATCAACAAATCAACAAACGACAAGTGTTGGCGAGGATACGGAGAAAAAGGAACCCTCGTGCACTGCTGGTGGGAATGCAGACTGGTGCAGCCACTGTGGAGAACAGTATGGAGTTTCCTCAAAAAACTGAAAATGGAACTCCCATTTGACCCAGTAATCCCACTCCTGGGAATATACCCGAAGAAACTAGAAACACCAATCAGAAAGGATATATGCACCCCTATGTTCATAGCAGCACAATTCACCATAGCTAAGATTTGGAAACAACCTAGGTGCCCGTCAGCAGATGACTGGATCAGAAAACTGTGGTACATCTACACAATGGAATACTACGCTGCCATAAAAAAAGGAATTCTCATCATTTGCAGCAACCTGGATGGAATTGGAGAACATTATGTTAAGTGAAATAAGCCAGTCAATGAAAGAAAAATACCACATGATCTCACTCATTTATGGATAATAAAGAACATTATAAACTTGAACAAAAAGACAGAGACAGTAAAGCATCAAACAGACTGTCAAATTACAGGGGGAATGTTTGGGAGAGGTGGGGGATATAAGAGATCAATCAAAGGACTTGTATGCATGCATATAAGCATAACGAACGGATGCAAAACTCTGGGGGGTGAGGGCATATATGGGAGTGGGGTGGGGGGTGGCAATGGTAAGATATGTACACATATAATACCTTAATAAAAAAATTGAAAAAAAAAGAATTCCATAAGCTTCTCTACCTATAATTTATCTAAGGCAAATAATTTATTTCTCTAACCACATGTATTAAATGAGCATTGTGATCCTAAAGATAAAAATAAAGAGTAGAAGCCACAGGTGGAGATTATGCGCCAATTGAGAAATAATCTAGAAGAGGAACCTTTACTAAGGATAAATATACAAGGCTTGGGGTCATGATCTTTTGATCTCCTGCATTCATTTTCTCTCTGTCTCTGAGAGTTCAGAAGATAAGAATCATCCATACTTTCTGCTTTGGAATTTTACACATTGAGAATGTGTTCCTTCACTCTTACATTAAAAAAAAAAAAAAAATTCTACTGATTTCCAAGGCAGAACTTTACTACACTCCCCTGTCCTGAGAGCTTTAGAGACAAAAACAGAGAGTTTTGTCTTTAGGGAATTAGTTATATGGGGCAGATTCACTTGAAAATACACAGGAAATATAGACAGATTTTCATTAGCCTAATCTTCCTTGAACAGAGATGTTATTTCTCTCCAAATTACTCTCAAACTTCCCAAGATTGAATCAAGCATCCCTTCTTGATTCTCAACTTCACCTCTGGCATTTTGCTGCCCAAAGGAATAGTAATTCTCCCTTTCTTCAAATTCGCTCTGCATTTCTGCCTTTGTCTTTTCCAACTCCAGTTTATCTTCCAGCTTTCTGATTTTCTCTTCATACTCCTCTCTTAATTTTCTTTTATCTCTCTTCATCTGAGCTCTGTATTTTTCTTGTATATCTTGAATCTGTTTCTGAATCTCCAACTCGGTCCTTTGGTACATCTTATTAGTGTAGCATCCTCTCTTGTTCTGCATCACCATGAGCTGGACAAGGTCCAGTAGCTGTGTCCTCTGAGCCACCTGCTCAGCCCCTGTTGCTTTATAGTTGAACTCACTGTGACAATCCTTGAACTGCTCCATCAGATCTTGAATGCCTTCTGGGGCTTCCTTTAAGCAATCATGCTATTCAAGTCATCTTTCCAGGTGAATCGGAGAATTATGTATCTCCTAGCTTTGGGTCCAAACATTGATAGCATCTTCTTCATGGCCTTTTGTTCTTCCTTTGTACCGGCCCAGCAGGACCACCAGGAGCACAGTGTGAGGCGCGGTGGAGGTCAGGAGGATGCAACTAGCAACCTCACTTTGTGTGTCAGCATCCAGTTCCACAGTGTCAAAAATGCCAGCTGTGTCCACAATGACATTTTTTCTCCCATTCCACGTGCTGTTGCCTTTCTGACAGACCTTGGTGACAGATTTTGCTGCAATTCTGTAATGAAATGTTTTTGTTTTTTTCCCCAAGGATGCTGTTCCCTGTGGCACTTTTTCCTGCTCCAGTCTTACCCTCTAAGACAAGTCGCAGTTGGGAATCTCTGGGTTCTTGATTTCCAAGCCCTGGGACATCACAAAACAAAACCATACCATTAGGATTGACTTCCAACCTTTCCCACTGCAGTGACTCTGCCCAACCGTGTCCTTCTCTATTGCCCACTACTGTCCTGTCTGTGAGCAAACTCTGCACTCACAGGAGGTCTATAGAATCCTTGGGCTTGACCTCTCTCCTAAAGGACTTGGGGAACTCTGGGCACTTCTCAGGAGTCCCTTGGGCTAGTCACTCTGACCTTTGGAAACTAAGTGCTCAGGGATGAGGGAGCAAAATGATTCAAGTGAGAACTCTGAGCTTCTGCTGGCAGTTGTTCCCCATAAACTAATGTAGGAAATAACACAAAATCTGACTTTGGGTCATCACAGTGGGAACATCCCTCACCCTATGAATATTCAAAATGGAACTTTTCTTCTTCCCATTAAGAAGCTAAGTAGCTCGACTGGTTGAGCATTGACCTATGAACCAGGAGGTCACAGTTCAATTCTATTCAGGGCACAGGCCCAGGTGGCTGTCTTTTTATTTTTAATTTAATAAATCTTTATTGTTCAGATTATTACAATTGTTTCTCCTCCCCCCCTCCAGAGCTCCCCTCCACCCAGTTCCCACCCCACCCTCTGCCTTTACCTCCCCTGCACTGTCCTCATCGATAGGTGTAAGACTTTTGTCCAGTCTCTTCCCACACCACCCAAACCCCTTTCCCCCTGAGAATTGTCAGTCCACTCCCTTTCTATGCCCCTGATTCTATTATATTCACCAGTTTATTCTGTTCATCAGATTTGTAATTCACTTGATTTTTAGATTCACTTGTTGATAGATATGCATTTGTTGTTCATAAATTTTATCTTTATTTTTTTCTTCTTCTTCCTCTTCTTAGAGAATACCTTTCAGCATTTCCTATAATACTAGTTTGGTGGTGATGAACTCCTTTAGCTTTTTCTTACCTGTGAAGCTCTTTATCTGACCTTCAATTCTGAATGATAACTTTGCTGGGTAGAGTAATCTTAGTTGTAGGTTCTTGCTATTCATCGGTTTGAATATTTCTTGCCACTCCCATCTGGCCTGCGTAATTTCTGTTGAGAAATCAGCTGACAATCGTATGGGTGCTCCCTTGTAGGTAATTAACTGTTTTTCTCTTGCTACTTTTAATATTCTCTCTTTGTCTTTGCTCTTGGCATTTGGATTATGATGTGTCTTGGTGTGGTCCTCTTGGGATTCCTTTTGTTTGGGCTTCTGTGCGCTTCCTGGACTTGTAAGTCTATTTCTTTCACCAGGTGGAAGAAGTTCTCGGTCATCATTTCTTCAAATAGGTTTTCAGTATCTTGCTCTCTCTCTTCTTCTGGGACCCCCATAATTCTGATGTTGGTATGCTTGAAGTTGTCCCAGAGGCTTCCTACACTATCTTCAAATTTTTGGATTCTTTTTCTTTTTGCTTTCCCGATTGAGCGTTTTTTGCTTCTTTGTGTTTCAAATCTTTGACTTGATTCTTCATTTCTCTAGTCTACTGTTGGGTCTCTGTATAATATGTTTTATTTCAGTCAGTGTATGTTTAATTTCTAGTTGGTCCTTTTTCATATCCTTGAGAGTCTAATTAAATTTATTGGCCTTTTCTAGGAAATTCTTGAAAAACCTTATAACCATGGTTTTGAACTCTATATCCAGTCATTTGTTTTCCTCCATTTCTTTTGTTTGTGATCTGTTTTTTTTTGTCTCCACTTTTTTGCTGCTTCCCTGAGTTGGTAGGGTGGCTTTATGTGTTAGGTGACCTATATGGCCCAGTGGGTCAGCCTCCCAGTTACCTGAGGTGGACACTCTTGGTGCACCCTTTTGTGGACTGTGTGTACAGCCTTGTTGTAGTTAAGTCTTGATTGTTGTTAGTATCACTGGGAGGAATTGACCTCCAGGCCAATTGGCTCTGAGGACTCGCTACGTCTATAATGGAAGAACTGCTGTGCTGGAGACACGCTTATGGGGCAGGACTTGCTTCAGTGGGGCTTTGGTGCTCACTGAGTATGCCTCTTGAATGTGTCACTTATGGATGTGAGTAGTTGAAATATGATGTCATCTCACACTGACCACTAGATACACTAGCTTCTGGATCTCCAATGGGGTACAGGTTAGCTACTGTCTGAGGCCACCCAGCAAGAGCTACAGCGAGAACTACAGTTTTCTCCTCTTTGCTTGTGGTTTGGAGGTATTGGAGCTGTCTGACCAGAGCTGCAGTTTGTTAGGTTAATCTGTGATACGGGAGGCCATTCATATGCAAAAGCTGCTACGTGGAACTTGAGTGGGTTTGTAGATTGTGTGGGGCGGGGTCTCAGGGAGTGACTAGGCTAGGGCGTGGCAAACAGCGATGGCTTCCAGTCAGCTGTCTCTGCGTCTCCACGTTTCCAAGGTCCCATGTCCAGAGCCCCAGTGCAGTAAACAATGATTGCTGCGCACACATCTGCAAGTAAGCTGCCCTCACTTTCCGACCCGATGGCACACAGTCCTGCTTCTCCCTGTAGGAGTTTGGGAGTCCAGAGTCTCCCCAGAAACTTGAGTTCAGAGAAATTGGGAGCTTGTCTCCCTTTGGTTTGAAAAAAGCAACACACCCAGTCACCAGCCACCAGCCCGATTTGCATGCCTCCATACCTCAGCTTTTCAGCGCTTGTGCACATCTCAATGCTCTTTCCTCTTTCCTTCTAGTTGTAGAACTTCCACTCAGCCAGCTTTCCTGTGGTTCTGGGTGATAGACTTTTTGTCTTTTAGTTGTAGTTTTGAAATTGTTGTGCGAGGCAGCAGTTTAGGTGTTTACCTATGCCGCCATATTGGTTTTTCTGAGATCCCAGGTTGCTGTCTTGATCCCCAGTGGGGATGGGCAGGAGGCAGCCAATCAATGATTCTCTCTCATCATTGATGTTTCTAACTCCCTCTTCCTTCCTCCCTGAAATCAATAAAAATATATATAAGAAAAATAAAAATAAATAAAAGAAGCCAAGTAGATGGGTGATTCAAGCCATCTCATCCTTGTGGGAGAGAAAAGGGAACATGATCAAGAAGGCAAAGTTTTGCTTTAGATTTCACTTATGCAGCAATCTTCTCAGGGTTTCTGAACCACAGGAGAATAAAATGCCTTATTTTAATGTTACCACCTTACCATAGAAATCAATGAAGTTTTTCTATTATAAACTAATAAGTTCAAGATGTATAGACAGAAAGTATTTACAATTCTCTGGAGTTACTCTAAAGTCTCTTGATACATAAATAATAATAATAACTCATACAGAGTAACATGGGTAGAGTTTTACTTTCTTAGTTTCACTTCTGTGGTCATGTCTACTTCCTAGGACACTGAAAAGTTGATAACAAAACAACTTAGGCTACAACCTGAACAATGTTTTAAAGATCACTATCTTAAGTCAAACACCAAATCATCTATATAGCTCTTTTCCTATTTCTATTCAATAATTATCTGCTTATATTTTTAATGTTCCTATAAAGTTGAAGTCTTCAGAATTTGTTAAGCACAGGCCTGGACCATGGAAGACAACCAACAACCACATCTGAGAGTCTGTTTCTCCCAGAAGAAAAACCCTTTCAGCAGTGATTCCTCAATATAGGAGCACCCAAATATATAAAAAACTCTTGATGGACTTTAAGGGAGATATTGACAGCAATGCAGCCATAGTATGGTAATTTTAGACTCCCAGATATCACTGTATATGTCTTATATACAAAAAAAAATTAACAAGGAAACAGAGGCTATAAATGACACACTATATCAGAGGGATATATCGGATATTTATAGAACATTTCTCCCCAAAGCAACAGAATATATATTCTCCTCAAGTGCACATGGAACAATCTTAAAGATAGACCACATGTTGGGGCACAAAACAAGTCTGCACAAATTCAAGAAGACTGCTGTAATACAAAGCATCTTCTCAGATCAAATGGCATGAAGTTAGAAACCAACTACAATAAAAAAAAAAAAACACACCCAAAACACTAAAATACATGGAGGCTAAATAGCATATTATTAATCAATGAATGGTTTACCAATGAGAAAAAACCAAAAATTAAAAACTTCCTGGAAACAAATGAAAATGAACACACAACCACCCAAAAGCAATGGAACACAGTGAAAGCAGTCCTAAGAGTGAAGTTCATAGTACTACAGGCTTTCTTCAAGAAACAATAAAAAGCACTAATAAACTATCTATCCCTAAAACTAAATTAATTAGAAATAGAACAGCAAGAAGAATCCATAGGAATTAGAAGGAAGGAAATAATAAAGATCAGGAAATAAGTGACATAGAGACAAAAACAAAAAACAAAAAAACAGTACAAAAGTTCAATAAATCTAAGAACTGTTTCTTTGAAAAGCCAAACAAGATTGATTAACCCCTAGCCAGATTCATCAAGAAACAAAGAGAGAGGACCCAGATAAATGAAATCAGAAATGAAAGAGGCGATATATAATGAACACCACAGAAATAAATTTCCAGGAAATAAAAGTCCCGGACCAGATGGTTGTGTAAAATAATTTTACCAAACACTCAAAGAATTAGCACCTATCCTCCTCAAACTATTCCAAAAAAGTCAAGAGAAATCTCTTTTTATGAAGCCAGCATTATCCTATTTCCACAACCAGATAAAGACACTACAAAGAAAGAAAATTCCAGGACAATATCCCTGATGAACACAGATGCTAAAATCCTCAACAAAATATTAGCAAATCTGATCCAGCAATATATTAAAAAGGTCATAAACCATGTTCAAGTGGCATTTATTTCTGGGATGCAAGGCTGGTACAATATTCTTGGTGAGCCTGGCTAGAGGTTTACTAATCTTGTTTATCCTTTCAAAGAACCAGTTCTTGGTTTCATTGATCTTTTGTATTATTATTATTATTTTTTGTCTCTATGTCATTTATTTCTGCTCTGATCTTTATTATCTCCTTCTTTCTGCTCACTCTGGGCTTTTCTTATTGCTCTCTTTCTACATCTTTGAATTGTAGAATTAGATGATTTACTACCATTATTTCTTGTTTTTTTAAGGTAGGCCTGTAGAGATATGAACTTCCTTCTCAGGACTGCTTTCATTGTGTCCCATAGATTTTGGATTGTTTTGTTTTTAGTGTCATTAGTTTCCAGGATATTTTTAATTTCTTCTTTGATCTAATTGGTAATCCAATCATTATTTAATAGCATGCTATTCAGATTCCAAGTGTTTGAGTTTTTATTGTAGTTTATTTCTAATATTATGCCATTGTGGTCTGAGAAGATGCTACGTACGATTTCAATCTTCTTGAATTTGGGAAGACTTTGCTTGTGACCCCATATGTGGTCTATTTTTGAAAATGTCCCATGTGCACTTAAGAAGCACATATATTCTGTGGCTTTGGGGTGAAATGCTCTGAAGATGTCAATTAAGTCCATCTGATCTAATGTGTCATTTAGCATTGCTGTTTCTTTGCTGATTTTTTGTCTAGAGGATTTATCCAATGATGTCAGTAGTTGTATTAAAGTCCCCTGCTATGATTTTATTATTTTGTATCTATACCTGATATATTTCAGGAGTTTTTTATGTATTTGGGTGCATATATGTTTATCAGGATTATATCCTCTTGTTGTATTGATCCCTTTAGTATTATGAAGTGACCTTCCTTATCTCTTGTTATGGCCTTTAACTTTGAGGTCTATTTTGCCAGTTATAAGTATTGCTGCCCCATCTCTTTTTTCATTTCCATTTGCATGAAAGATATTTTTCCATCCCTTCACTTTAAGTCTGTGTGAATCCCTTGTTCTGAGGTCTCTTGTAGAAAGCATATATATGGGTCACGGTTGTTTTTATCTATTCAGCCACTCCATGTCTTTTGATTGGAGAATTTAGTCCATTTATGTTTAAAGTTATTATTGATAGGTACTTGTTTGTAGTCATATTCATTTTTTGTGCCTGTGTTCCTTCTTCCCTTTTTATTTCTTCTTTTACACCAGTCCCTTTAACATTTCTTGCATTGCTGGCTTGGTAGTGAAAACTCCTTTAGCCTTTTTTTGTCTGCAAAGCTCCTGATTTCCCCTTCAATTTTGATTGATTGTCTTGCTAGATAGAGTATTCTTGGATTCAGTCCTTTGCTTTGCAACACTTTGTATGCATCCTTCCATTCCCTTCTAACTTGATGTGTTTCTGTTGAGGAATCATTTGATAATCTGATGTGGGATCCTTTGAAGGTAGCTCTCTGTCTATCACAGCCTTTAAGATTCTCTCTTTGTCGTTAACATTTGCCACCATAATTATGATGTGTCTTGGTGTGGGTCTTTTGGGATTCATCTTGCTTGGGACTCTTTGTACTTGTGTAACTTTTTTCTTCCCCAAATCTGGGAAGTTTTCTGACATTATTCCTTCAAATAGATTTTCTTATTCTTGCTGCTATTCTTGTCCTTCTGGAAGCCCTATTATATGTATGTTATTTCATTTCATGTTGTCCCAAAGCTCCCTTAGGCTCTCCTCCTGCTTTTTAATTTTTTTTCTCCAATTGCTTATCAGATTGCTTGTTTCTCTACCTTATATTCCAACTCACTAATCCGGTCCTCTGCTTCTTCTTGTCTACTCTTAAAACCTTCCATGATGTTTTTTTTTTTTTAATTTTAGCTATATCATTTTTGATTTCTTCCTGATTCTTGCATAGGTTGTTGATTTTCTCATCCATCTGGTGTATGAATTGTAAGACCATTACTCTGAGTTATTTTTCTGTCATATTGCATGCTTCAGTTTCACTAATTTCCTTTCTTGGTGACTCCTCATTTTCTTTCCTTGTGTGATCCTGGGCCATGTGCAGTGGGAGTTTCGCACCATCCGAGTGTCTCAAGAGCTCTGACACCAAGACTTGTGACTGCCATGGGTTGGTGGGAACCAGGGTCAGCGTTACCAGTGCTCAGTGTGACCTTGTGTGTGTACCTAGAATCAGGGACCCCGCCTTCCCCACACTGAAAGAGAGACCTCGCTGGCATGTACCGAAAATCAAAGACCCCTAGCATGCTTCAGGAGTCAGAGTTCCCTGTGCTTGCACCAATAATCTTGTATCAGAGTCTCTGTTGCTTCATGTGGCCTCACACTAAGAATCAGGGTCCCTGGGTTTTCATGCACCAAGAATTGGAGTCACTGGCTATTAGTGTGAATGAAGTGGGAGTCAGGGATCCCTGGTGCATGATAAACAGAGTCAAGTCACCAGTGCTCAGTGCTGCCTCCTGCCCAGAGAATTGGGGTCCCGGTCAGCTTGGGGGACTGGGTTGCATGGTATCACTGTGTCCGCAAGAGGTCCACTTCTACACTGTGGAAAACAGACTTCCGTGTATGCTTTCCCAGAATCAAAGTCAGGTGGCACTGCCGCCCTGCGTGCTCTTTGGGTTTGGTCGCCCGATTGCATTGCTGGGAACAGAATCCCAGTGTCCATGTGCTCCCAGGCTCAAATTCCTGTAGAGGCACTGCAGTCTGTGCGAGGGGCTGGTCTATCAGTTACTATGGCACTGCCCGAGATCCTTAAGGGAGAGAGATAGGCTCTGTGACTCACATAAATCTGAAGCTGGGATGTCTGGATTCTTGGTGTCTGTGGGTCTGCAGCTGTGGTCACAGGTCTCTGTCTCCAGTGGCTGCAGGGTTCTGTTTTGCATCTGACACCAGAATGGGTGGTAATGAGGCCAGGATCCTAGGCTCAAGCAGCTCTGTTTCTCAAGATAGCATGTTCACAGTGCCCACGCTGGCTGCCCCAGAGTGTACGCGGTGGGAGGGGGCTCCGCCATCTAAGACTGCCTGGTTTGACAGCCCCTTGGAAGACCTGCAGAATCTAACTGTCCCAAGCTCATACACACACACCACACACATCCACACACTCCTCTATCACTCCCTAAATCTCTCACACTCTCTCCCTCCTACCTTCCTACTAGTCGCCATCTTCTTCTCCCATAATACTCCTTTAGAAGGAAGAGTTATGTCTTTTCTTTCCCCATATTTTTTAATAAGGTATTATATGTGTACATATCTTACCATTGCCCCCCCACCCCACTCCCATACATGCATTCACCCCCCAGTGTTTTGCGTCCATTGGTTATGCTTATATGCATGCATACAAGTCCTTCTGTTGATCTCTTATCTCCTCCACCTCTCCCTAACCTTCCCACTGTAATTTGACAGTCTGTTTGATGCTTTACTGTCTCTATATCTATCTTTTTGTTCATAAGTTTATAATGTTCTTTATTATCCACAAATGAGTGAGATCATGTGGTATTTTTCTTTCATTGACTGGCTTATTTCATTTAGCATAATGCTCTCCAGTTCCATCAAGGTTGCTGCAAATGGTAAGAGTTCTTTCTTTTTTTATGGCAGCATAGTATTCCATTGTGTAAATGTACCATGGTTTTTTCATCCAGTCATCTGCTGATGGGCACCTAGGCTGTTTCCAAATCTTAGCTATTGTAAATTGTGCTGCTATAAACATAGGGATGCATTTATCTTTTCTGATTGATGTTTCTAGTTTCTTAAGATATATTCCTACGAGTGGGATTACTGGGTCAAATGGGAGTTCCATTTTTAGTTTTTTGAGGAAACTCCATACTGTTCTCCACAGTGGCTGCACCAGTCTGCATTCCCACCAGCAGTGAACGAGGGTTCCTTTTTCTCCGCATCCTCGCCAACATTTGTTGCTTGTTGATTTGTTGATGATAGCCATTCTGACAGGTGTGAGATGGTACCGCATTGTCGTTTTGATTTGCATCTATCGGATAACTAGTGACTTTGAGCATGTTTTCACGTGTCTCTTGGCCTTCCTTCTGTCTTCTTTTGAAAAGATTCTATTTAGGTCCATTGCCCATTTTTTTATTGGATCATTTATCTTCCTTTAATTAAGTTGTATAAGTTGTCTGTATATGTTGGAGATTATTCCTTTAACAGTGATAACATTTGCAAATATGTTCTCCCATTCAGTGGGCTTTCTTGTTGTTTTGTTGATGGGTTCTTTTGCTATGAAAAGCTTTATATTTTGATGTAGTCCCATTTGTTCATTTTCTCTTTAGCTTCCATTGCCCTAGAGCAGTATCAGTGAAGTAGTTCTTTCTGCATATGTCTGAGATTTTGCTGCATGTGAATTCCTCTAGTATTTTTATGGTTTCCTGTCTTATGTTTATGTCCTGTATCCATTTTGAGTTTATTTTGTGCATGGTGTAAGTTGGTGATCTAGTTTCATTTTTTTGCATGTATATGTCCAATTTTCCCAACACCATTTGTTGAAGAGACTGTTTTGACTCCATTGTATGTTCATGCTTCCTTTGTCAAATATTAATTGAGCATAGTGGTTTGGGTTGATATCTGGATTCTCTATTCTATTCCATTGGTCTACATGTCTGTTCTTGTGCCAGTACCAGGCTGTTTAGAGAACAGTGGCTTTGTAATACAGCTTGAAATCTGGTATTGAGATCCCACTTACTTTATTCTTCTTTCTCAGGATTGCTGATGCTACTACCCAAAGCAATCTATAGATTCTATGCACTCCCCATTAAAATACCAATGGCATATTTCACAGACCTAGAAAGAACTCTCCAAAAATTCATCTGGAATAAAAAAAGACCCTGAATAGCCACAGCAATCAAGAGTTATGTCTTAATACCTTAAGGATAGGGAGTAGAAAACAGTTTCTTATAAACTAAGCAGAGAAATGTTTACAATTCAGCTTTGTCCATAAAGTTGATGTTGGTGATGGGTGTTCAGAGAGATAATATGTTGAGCTGTACTCTTTACACTTCCCAGTGCTCTTCGCCCACCAGCTTTCCTCAGAGCTAGTTCTGCCTGCTCACCCAACTCTATCCCTGAAAGCTTCTAGTTTATTTATAAATTACATGAGTGGTAAAAGAATTCATTTACTTATACAAATATCCTCAGAGCAGCAATCTCTGAAAAAACTACTATTTTGTAGGGCTCAGTCTTTAAAATGGATTACAGCCTAAAATCATCAGAGATATGAAATAGCAAAAATGAGAAATCCACGCTGAACCCGATTGGTATGGCTCAGTGTCGACATATGAACCAGGAATTCTCAGTTCAATTCCTGGTCAGGACCCATATCTGGGTTATGGGATAGTCCCCAGTTTGATTGTGCAGGAGGGAGCCAGTCAATGGTGCTCTCTCATAATTGATGTTTCTATCTTTCTTTCCATATCCCTTCCTCTCTGAATCAGTCATAAAAGAAAAATAAAATATCTATAATAAAGAATACACTAGAATGAATCAACAGGAGATTTGGTTTAGCAAATAATCAAATCAATGATTTAGAAGACAAGGTAGTGAAAAACATTCAATTAAAGCAGCAAAAAGAAAAATAATTTTTAAAAGTGACAATAATTTTAGGTACTTCTGGAACAATATAAAGCATAAAACCATTCCCATCATAGGGATACCAGAAGGAGAAAAGAGAGAGCAAGAGATTGATAACCTATTTTTTAAAATAATGATGGAAAACTTTCTAATCTGCTGAAGGAAAAAGACACATAAGTCCAGGAAGTACTGAGAGTCCCTAACAAGATGAACTCTAAAAGGTCCACACCAAAGTGCATTATCATTTAAATGGAAAAGCCTAGAAACAAAGAGTGAATCATAAAAATAGCAACAAAAAGGAGCTGCCATAACACTGCCAGTTAATTTCTCAATAGAAACTTTTCAGGCCCGAAGAGATTGGTATGAAATATGCAACATCATAAAAAGTAAGATTACTCTACCTAGGAAGGTTATCATTTAAAATTGAAGGAGAGATAAAAAGCTTCCAAGGCAAGAAAAAGTTTAAGGAGTTCATTACTACCAAACCAGTATTACAAAATATTTTTAAGGAACTTCTCTAAGAAGAAGTAACAATTAAAAAAAAGGAATATATTATTAATAATCAATTTAAATGGAAATAGATGAAATGCTTCAATCCAAGGTCAAAGGGTACCTGAATAGATGATAAAACAAGACCAATATATATGCTCTATACAAGACATTCCCCACAGAATGAAAGACACATAGAGCCTGAAAATAAAGGGGTAGAAAATATATTTCATGAAATGAAAAAAGAAAAAAAAAAGCTAAAATAGCATACTTATATAAGGCAAAACACACTTTTTGACTGTGTGCTGGCTTGGATGCCCAGTGACTCCCAGTATCCTTCAGGTATCACTTTTGTTCTTCAGTGTGCACTTGAATTTTGGCCAGATAGGACCTGTGGTCTTCTGGGGTGCCGTCCCTATCTCCCTAGGGCATCTGTGTATTGCAGAAGCGGTTGTTTGTGTAGAAGTTACCCTAGTTACCCCTCTCCAAGTTCTTGACCACAGCCATCAGCTTCTCCAGCTGCTCCCTCTGTTCCTCCCCAGTCACCGGGTTCTTGAGGCCACAGTATCTCTTCCCACACTACTGGACCAGGATCTGCAGGCTATAGTTGTCTGTTTTGGCTACATACTCATCTAAGAACTCTCCCCCTAAGTTTTCCTTGTGGGTGAATATTACCACCACGTGCCTCATGGCTCCTGCCCCAAAGACCTCCTTCGCCCTCCTCACTGCCACTGTGTCCTGGGCAGTAAAGCTACCCAGCTGCATCACCAGCAGAAGCACATGGGGCCCTGGGGCTGAGAGAAAATAACAGTCAATGATGTCCTTATACAACTCTTGGTCCTGGCCTTAGCCTCAAAGATGGAGAGCATGTCAACTACTAGGATGTTCCTTCCATTCCATGTGCCTATGGCCAACTGGCACATCTTTGCCATGGCCTGAACCCCCAGCCTGGACTCCAACACAGGTTGACAGAAGATACTGTTCTCAGTGGCACTTTTTCTGCAACCAGATTTTCCCACCAGGTTGAACTTCAGTGAGGAAGATGATGGAAACTGGTTATCTTCTTCACTTCCTGAAGGAGAAAAATTGTGTGTCTTTTTAAACTAGGGTTGCATCTGATTTTTCAGTCCTGGACCCACAGGGTATCGCATTAAAGCTGTGGACCTCCCTCCGAAGAAAGTGTCATATCTAAATACATACAAAGGTTTTCAACTTTAGGAGGTTCTCAGGTCATAGGAAGTCTACATAGGAAGCCCACTTTGGACCCATAGCCAACAAGTAAGTTACACTGAGAAGGTTGTTCCACATCCTTCATCAAGACCAGGGAAGATAGTTTTTCTGAAAGTAAAGTGGTCCCTGTGTTTCTCCAGGGATGGTGCCTAGCCCAGTTTCATTTTAAATAAATGTGAAGTTAGAAGGAGGCAAAAGATAAGAAGTCACACAAGGGAAAATATTACCACCTCTTTTCACCCACAAATTCCCAGGAACACTTGTGTAGAAGTGCTCAACATATTCACCTAAACCTTGGGAGAAAAGGAAGTGTCAGCTATGACCTTCCCCCAAGGACCAGCTGAGGGTCCCTGGGTCTCTGTTCTTTGGGTGGGGAGTTCTCTGCTTGAAATTGAGACAACAGAAAAGTCATAGTTAATGTCAAAGGGAAAATCTGGGAGATGACTCAGGATGGGTGACTGAAGAGGATTGGAATTTAAGACGATTAGTAATATATGTGATGGAAATATCTCCTACTTGGCTGATTGAATTACAGGAAGTTAGCAAAAGTGGTGTTGGAGAGAGTAACACTGAGCCAAGAGCTATAACCTTCCAGGGTGAGAACTCGGGGACGTCTAGAGTTCTATGAGCCCAAATGAATGCCAAGTTTATTGCAGTCTCCTAAAATCTATTATTTTATTTCTTCTACTCTTTGTTGGATCTTCCTTTTCTGCAGTGTTCTGTGTTTTTTTGTAGCATGCATGATTAGTAAATTTTTCTGGGATGTATTTATATTTTCTGCTCAAAGTGGACACAAAAAGATAAAATTTATTCACAGTTCAGTTCAAAACCCTGCAACTTCTGACTTGAAGTTTCATTTTCACATTTCCCACACATCCTGTGAACGGGGAGCATCACACTGAAGAGGTCAGATGGAGGTGGGGATGAAGATGGTGGGGAAGTTAAAGAAAAAATGAGCACTGACTTTTTATTCTTCAGTTTAAAATCACTGGTTTCCGTCACTGTGTTTGAGGTGAGGAAACGATGCCTCTTGAGGACTTGAAGCCTTTCTTTCCTTCAGCCTCAGCTCCATATTTGCTCTTTGGAAGTCCTTCCATCATCTTCTGGAATAAAAACAGGAAAAGGATAAAAAGTAAGTGTCCACATGGAGTGGTAAGGGCTGAGGTCACCTCCAGTTCAGACTACTAAGAATAATTCTCCATTGAGGAACAATTTCCATTGCTAATTTTCTAACTCACATTATGCCCCCTCAAAAGTCTATACATAACTTTAATAGAACCTGGTTAAGCTAATACAATAGACTGGGAACACATTACTTGGTCTATTTCTTTCTGTGGCAGCATACAGGAAAGCAGGAAGTGTTTTAAAACCAATCCATTACTTATGTTTCTCCAACTGGATAAGGCATGAAATGAGAAAAAAAAAAAAAGCATTCTTTATGGAATGAGGAGGGGAATATTATTTTATTTTATGTTTTGGAATCAAAGTAGGCCAACTTTCTGGGAAAAGTGCTTCCCTCTCATGTCAGTCCTTGAAGAAGTCATGTCCCAGATCCAACCTTCCCCTGGGAAGGTGCACTGTACTTTTCCTCTTGGCCACTGGATACCCATGTGACACAAAGAGTTTCAGGCACCAGAAATTCTCAGTACTTCAAACAAGCCACTGCCATTTACAGCAATGTGATTTTCTCTCTGTTCTAGCAAGTTTGTGATTAGCCCTCTGAACAGTTGGTGGAGAGAAGGGGGTGCCTTATCCAAAGAGAAAGAATCAACACTGAGGGCAAATTAAAGAAACACTCACTTCCTGCTCAGTGTTTAATCAAATGTTTTTCCTGGCTGGCTCTGTGGTTCTTGTCTCCCAGTGATCACCATTTTGTATTTCAGTAGATTTAAACAGAAATTGGCACAACCATTGGCATGAATTAGCGTAAATGTCTCATTCAAATGAGGCATAATATTGTGTCACTCATTTTGTTGTTAGAAAAGACTAGATGTTACATACCTAAGATGAGGTTATATTTACTTATTCAGTCTTAAATATTATGTAGTTATGAAACAAGTTTGTAGGTGAACTTATGAAACAAAAATCCACAATTTGCAATGAACAAATGTAAGTATTTTGACATTTTTTTACTGCAGATATTCTATTTGATTAAAAAGTTATCACATTACACATGAATTTCATTTATGCTTTTCTCCCTCCCTCTGCCTTTCAGGGGCAACCAATACTCTGAGCTTTTTATGTATCATCTCATGTGTGTATTTACACTTTTACCTACACATGTATCTATAGGTAATGTCTAATACTGATTTTATATTTTAAGCTTTTTCATAAATGACATTATTTGTATAAAATATATCCAATTATTTATTAACAAACTTTTTTTTAAAATACATTTTATTGATTTTTTACAGAGAGGAAGAGAGAGGGATAGAGAGTTAGAAACATCGATGAGAGAGAAACATCGACCAGCTGCCTCCTGCACACCCACTACTGGGGATGTGCCCGCAACCAAGGTACATGCCCTTGACCGGAATTGAACCCGGGACCTTTGAGTCCGCAGGCCGACGCTCTATCCACTGAGCCAAACCGGTTTCGGCATTTATTAACAAACTTTTAAGATGTTCCAAAATATATACTTCTGCAAAATAATCCCCATATTCTGCATATCTCTGTGCAACAATTAATGGATGGCTTTCATCTGACTAGATATTATCAATATGACTGGAGACCACTATGCCAATTCTCATTGATGCAAGCCCTGTGTGAGAAGTCCCCAAATCTGCACTTGCACTTGGTGATATTCCACTGTTAATTTTTTATCACCTTAAGGACATACATAGTGATGTCTTCGTACATTTACACATCCATGTTACTGATTACCATTGAATTTAAAAATGGTTTTAATAGTTTGTTTGCTATTCAGGTTGCTTCTGTTATATAGAAATGTTTGCACACTTTTCTATTAATTTAGTGGGATTTTTTTTTTTTTTTTTTTTTTGGCCCTCAATAGGTAAACCTAAGGTGGGTTCTGGCAATTGGAATCTTTCAGCTAACTGCTAACTAAATTTTCTTTCCTTCTTTTGCTTTTTTGTGTGCTGCACATTGGATTCCTAGAAGGACACAAACTACTGAAGGTGACTCAAACCTAAATAAAATCTAAAGAGGTTAAATTAAAATAAAAACCTACAACCAAAGAAAAGCCCAGTACCAGATGGCTTCACTGGTGAATTAATTAAATATTTAAGGAATTAACACCAATGCATTGCAGACACTTTAAAAAACCAGGAAAGGAGGAAGCACATCACCATTCATTCCATGAGTTCAGTATCCTTCAAAGATATTACAAGAAAAAAAACTACAGACCAATATCCTTTATGAATTTAGACATAAAAATCCTCACCAAAATAGTAGCAAATTGAATGTGGCGACTTATAAATACAAGTACATACGTGAGAAGTATGTACCATATGTAAGTATAGCTTTCTGGGATTTATACTATAGTTTACTTATTGAATTATATCCCAATATCTGATATGTGCAAGGCCTTCAATGTATAATTTGTCAGTCGTATGTCAGTTGAGTATCCCCCACTCCTTGGTGACTTGGTGAAATTGGAGCAAACTATCATTACACAGCATGGAAGACTTCACAGTCCTCCCCTCTGTTTCTAAGGGTTCCCCTTCCTTTCCCTCAGCCTCTCCTGTCTCCTCACTCCTGTGACAGTGTGCACTGTTTCTACTTCAGCCTGTGACTCTGAAAGCCCCAAAGGCACCATTTTTACTGTTTCTTAAAAACACACCGGTGTTTATGCAGAACTATTCATATCCAGCTATTTCTTTTTCCGTTTTAGAAACTTTACTGGAAATGCTACAGAGTACAAGAATCAGCACACAGACTTTCTCATTTCTTTTCTCTTTGCTCTTCCCTCTTTTTTCTCCTCTAATTTTTAAGATGCTTTTATTTGTGTATATGAGACTCTGTTCCTTAGTGGATAAAAAGCATGTCTCTTTTAGACACTCCAGCTTTGGTTTAAAAAGCAACAAACCAAAACACCTTACTCTCCCTGCTCCCACTTTATATTGAAAGGCAGGAATAGTCAATTTAACAAACATTTAAAATTTTTCCACATATTAGAAATACTGGATAAAGTATAGACAAATATCAAGTGTGGACCAAAAAACACTCAGGTTACTCCCATCCCATTTAAAAGAAGACATATGTGTGGTTATTTCTAGTATCTATTTCTTTTCTTGGACTTTTAGAAGACTCCATTCAAACGTCCTAGCTCTGGAAAAGAGCTGTCTCCTTTGAATTTTCTCCAACTGGTTTCCCTACCTGTTTGCTGGCTGCTGCCTGTTATTTCAGTTGTTCGATTGCTTTCTGTTTCTTTTTCTTTCTTGATTTTCTTTCTTTATCTCACAGTCTCCCATGTTGGCTGAGAAAAGCGGTTTTGTGGTGTGTTTCCTGTTTTGCAGCTTTTGGCCTCATCGTTCTTTGTTTTCTAGGTGACTGGGTTTGAGATTGGCTTATACTCTGCCCTTGTGGTTTCACACTCTGGGTGGCTTCTGGTGCAGCTTGAGACCAGACACTTGTTTGTTGCTCACAGCTAGGGTTCAAAAGGTCATTCCAATACGGGTTCCTTGCTGGGCACTTCACTAACAACTGCTGGAAAAGTGGCCAAGTCCTTTGGAAATACTTAGAAAATTTCTGCAGGCAAAGCCACCATAATGCAGAACCTTGTACCTGTTATTCACACATATTCTGACACCAGCTGTAATAGTTACATTGAGCTCCTCGATTCTGGGCACCAAGAAAAGTATGTAAAACTAGAGGCCACTGTTTTGGAAATAAGTTGGTGTTTTTTAACACTTCACACCAATCTTTGTCTTAAATTTAGGATCACATAGTAAAAAGCAACAGGAAAAATGTTACTTTGATAAGAGTTTGGGTACAAGGTCAAACACATCAAAAATGGGATCATTTTAGTCATTGCACTATAGCATTGTCTTCATTTTTTGCAAGTAGAAGAATATTTGTTATCCACAGCAGGAAACTATTGTTTGGTTGATATCTGTACTAGCTATTGTTAACTCACCAGCAACTCTTAGATCCTATATCTCCGAATCTGTCTTGGCCTTAAACAGTTTGTGGCTAAAGTTTCATGATGTTACTCAAGGCTTTCACACTTTGGATGCTCTATTTAAGCACAAGACGTGGTTGTTAAGGTAGTTTTAGTTCCTGCAGCAAGTAAAGGAGATGGAGGATTCATAGACAAAGCTCTGTCTCCCCAAAGGGAGTGCTTTTATACACTGTCTTGTTAATTAAACATTTCTTTTTTTTCTTTTTTTGTTTTTTTTTTCATTATTGATTAAAGTATTACATATGTGTCCTTATCACCCCATTGCCCCCACCCCCATTCATGCCCTTACCCCCCTGGTGTCTGTGTCCATTGGTTAGGCTTATATGCAAGCATACAAATCCTTTGGTTGATCTCTGCCGTTACCACCACTCTCCCCTATCTGCCCTCTGAGGTTTGATGATCTTATCAAAGCTTCTCTGTCTCTGGATCTGTTTTTGTTCATCAGTTTATGTTGTTCATTATATTCCCTAAATGAGTGAGATCATGTGATATTTATCTTTCTCTGAGTGGGTTATTTCACTTAGCATAATGATCTCCAGTTCCATCTATGCTGTTGCAAATGGTAAGGATTCCTTCTTTTTTAAAGCAGCGTAGTATTCCACTGTGTAGATGTACCACAGATTTTAATCCACTCATCTGCTGATGGGCATTTAGGCTCTTTCCAAATCTTAGCTATGCCAAATTGTGCTGCTAGGAACATAGGGGTGCATATATTCTTTCTGATTGGTGTTTCTTGTTTCTTGGGATATATTCCTAGAATAGGGATCACTGGGTCAAATGGGAGTTCCATTTTTAGTTTTTTGAGGAAACTCCATACCAACCTTACACCATACACAAAAATAAACTCAAAATGGATAAAGAACTTAGACATAAGATGGAAAACCATAAAAATACTAGAGGAATCCACAAGCAGCAAAATCTCAGACATATGCCAAAGCAATTTCTTCACTGACACAGCTCCTAGAGCAATGGAAACTAAAGAGAAAATACACAAATGGGACTATATAGAAATAAAAAGCTTTTGCACAGCAAAAGAAACCATTAACAAAACAACAAGAAAGCCCACTGCATGGGAGAACATACTTGCCAATGTTATAAACGATAAGCATTTAATTACTAACATGTACAGGGAACTCATACAACTTAACAAAAGTAAGATAAACAATCCAATAAAAAAAAACAGGCAATGGACCTAAATAGATACATTTTGAAAGAATACATAAGGAAGGCCAAGAGACATATGAAAACATACTCAAAGTCATTAATCATCTGAGAGATGCAAATCCAAACATTGATTTTTTCTTTGCAGTTGGCTACTATTGTGAGGTTGGGTTGGGTTCCTGGCAAGCTCATCTTGCTTCCCGCTATGCCTACCAAATACTGTGCTACATTTAAATACTTAGCAAGATGCATTTTGTAAGAGCTGCCCAGACCTTAAGATTCTTGTCCTAACTAACAATGATATCCACCATAGTATGGTACAGATTTACGTTAATAACAGGAAGTTCACCCTTATTGAAATCCCACTTGATGGTAGCCTATGATCCTCTTAATGTGCCATTGAGTTCAGATTGCTAATCTTTTGCAGAGGGTTTTTGCATTTATGTTTATCAGGGAGATTGGCCTGTAGTTTTTTGTTTGTTTTGTTTTTTCTCTTGAGGTGCCCTTGTCTGGTTTTGATATCAGAGTTATTCTGGCCTCATAAAATGAGGTTGAAAGTTTTCCTTCCTTTGCCCTTTTTAGGAGAGTTTGTGAAAGATGGGTAATAATTTTCCTTCAAATGTTTGCTACAATTCAGTTGTGAAACTGTTTGGTGTTGGCTTTTCTTTGTTGGGAGATTTTTTTATTCCTGCTTCAATCTCCTTACTCATTACTTGCCAGTTCATATTTTTTTTTTTCTTTATGTCTCAGTCTTGGTAGGTTTTATGCTTCTAGGAATTTTATCCATTTCATCTAGTTTATACATTTCTTGGCACATGACTGTTCACAGTAGTCTCTTATGATCCTTGTATTTTTGTTATATCAGTTGTAATGTCTCCTTTTTCATTTATTATTTTATTTATTTGAGCCTTCTTTTTTGGAAATTTTAGTCTAGTTAAATGTTTGTACATTTTTATTATCTTTTCAAAATACATCTCCCAGGTTTTTGTTTTTTTGTTTGCTTGTTTGTTTTGATTTTTAAAAAATCTTTTTTGTTGTTTTTCTGATCTCTGTTTCCTTCCTCTGCAGACTTTGGGTTGGTTTGTTCTCTTTTTTTACTGAGTTCTCTATGTAAAGTTAAGTTGTTTATTTGAGATCTTTCTTCTTTCTTAATGTTGTATCTAACATTACACCCTTCCTCTTAGAATTGCTTCTGCTGAATTTCATGTTTTTGTATGTGTGTTTCCATTTTTATTTATTTCAAAATATTTTTATTTCCTTTATGACTTCTTTCTTGCATCCATTCATTATTAAGGAGTGTATTGTTTAATTTTCATGTTTTTTGTGTGAGTTTTTTTTTCATTTTTCTGCTGTTAGTGACTTCTATAGTTGAATAATATTGTAGTCAGAAAAGATATTTAGTGTTTTTTTCAATATTTTTAAATTTGCTAAGACTCGTTTATATATATACTAGAGGCCCGATGCACTAAATTCATGCATGGAGGGGGGTTGTCCCTCAGCCCAGCCTGTACCCTCTCCAATCTGATACCCCTTGAGGGATGTCCGACTGCCTGTTTAGGCCCGATCCTGGAAACAGGCACTTGGACATCCCTCTCACAATCCAGAACTGCTGGCTCCCAACTGCTTGCCTGCCTGCCTGCCTTCCTGATTGCCCCTAACCGCTTCTGCCTGCCAGCCTGATCACCTCCTAACTACTCCGCTGCCAGCCTGTTTGCCCCCAACTTCCCTCCTCTGCCGGCCTGGTCAGCCTTAACTGCCCTCTCCTGCAGGGTTGATCACCTCCAACTGCCCTCCCTTGCAGGCCTGGTCCTTCTCAACTGCCCTCCCTTGCAGGCCGGGTGCCTACCAACTGCCCTCTCCTGCTGGCCATCTTGTGGTGGCCATCTTGTGTCCACATGGGGGCAGGATCTTTGACCACATGGGGGCAGCTATATTGTGTGTTGCAGTGATGATCAATCTGCATATTACTCTTTTATTAGATAGAATAGAGGCCTGGTACAGGGGTGGGGGCAAGCTGGTTTTCCCTGAAGGGTGTCCCTGATCAGGGTGGGGTTCCCTTGGGGTGTGGGGTGGCCTGAAGCAGGGGCCTGTGGTGGTTTGCAGGCCAGCCATGCCCCCTGGCAACCCAAGCGGAGGCCCTGGTATCTGGAATTTATTTTCCTTCTATAATTGAAACTTTGTAGTCTGGGGCTCTCTCAGCGGCCAGCAGCCATTTCTGTTGGGGTTATAATTGAAACTTTGTTGCCTTAAGCGGTTGGACCCAGACAGGGTGTGCGAAAAGCTTTGCTTCCCCTGTTGCCGGGGGCAACCCTGGCCTGCTCTCTCAAGCTCCATTCTGCCACCATTTCTGTTTGAATTTGTTTACCTTCTAAATTGAAACTTTGTAGCTTGAGTGGAGGCTTAGGCCTGGCAAGGGCAGGCGGAAAGCTTGGCTTCCTCTGTTACCTAGGAAACCTTGCTCTCTGTGGCTTTAACATCTTGGTTGGGTTAATTTGTATACTCGCTCTGATTGGATGGTGGGCGTGGCTTGTGGTGTGGCTTGTGGGTGTGTCAGAGGTATGGTCAATTTGCATATTTGTCTAATATTAGGTAGGACTATGTCCAGTCACTGAACAACAGGCTGCTCAGGACTGATTCAGACAGTGGTCAGGTGTGTAGAAAATGAAAATGGGTGACAACTGGCACCTCAAAAAAGGATTGAGCCACCTAAAATAGTGAAGAGGTGGATAAATAGAAAATATTTTTATCAATTAAAAATCTCTGCAAAAGCCAATTGATACTTGGAAGCAAAATAATAATATATGATTTAGTTTATATTTTCTGTAAATGTATTTATACTAATAATAGACAAACATGTAAATTTTTTTACCTCCGCAACACCCACAGCCAATCAGGAGTTAGTAGGCATATTAACCCGACAAAGATGGCGGGCCTGTGGGCAGCAAGCATGTGCACAGGCACCGAGTGGAAGGGGGTGGGTTGGGTAGGGCACCTAACCACCTGCCCAGAGGGCTACCAAAGGCGACAAAGCCAGGGGCCCTGCTCTGGGCCTGTGGGCAAAGTGTGCAGGTGCGGAGAAGCCAATGGGCAGTGTGCAAAGAAGCAGAGCAGACAGTGGGATGGGAGGGATACCTTCCCACCTGCCTGGAGAGTGTTGCCCAAGGCAAGGAAACAAGGGTCAGTGTGCACAGAGAGGCTGGTGAGCAGGGGAGAGCAAAATGTCTGCTTTCATCGCATTGGGCAGTGCACTCCGGGTGGGTGGGCAGCACAGGCAGTTGTAGAACAGCAGGTTGGCAGCCCACTTTGGGCCAGTGGGCAGAGCATGCAGGCATCCTGCCCTGCCCAGGCTGCTCCAGGCGTGTGGACAGCAGGCATGGAAAGCTGCTAGGCGGGGGAGATGGGCCAGTGGAGGACGGCCTGTACTCACCACATGGCGGTGGTGGCAGCTGTGAGTGCACATGTGGAGCCTGCTGGCCCAGCTGAAGTAGCTCCTGCAGGTCATCAGCAGAGAGGAATGGCTGCGCAAGTCCCGCTTCCTGGCCCAGAAGGTGCGTGATCTCAGGGACAGCCACTGTGGTGGGCCAGACTGAAGTCCTCCTGGCTGTGCCACAGGGTTTTCGGATCTGCACAGCTGCAGGCCTTCAGTGCATGAATCCTCTCCTCTTCCCCCTGGCATGCGAACATCCCCCAGTGTACTGTCACCCACGTGCACCTGCAACAGTCCCGGACCATGGGGTGAGCAAGTTCCCACCTACTCCCTCTCCCCCCTGCCCCTCTGCAGCACTTCCATCCACCCCAGCATGCCTATGTCCCCCATAGGATGTGTGCATGTCCCTTCCAGCATGCTCACATCCTTTGGAGAGTGTTTGGGTATTCTGGGTTCTGAGGGTTGGTGCCTGTGAGATGAAAGTGAGAGGGCCGAGTGGTGATGCCCTGTTCCTGCAGAGGCCAGTGCAGCCATGAGATCACCTCTGTGGGGCTAATGCAGGTGCTGAAGCAGGAACAGGTAGGGACAGTCACACCTGGTGGGCCCAGGCGGCCCTCACTGAGGTGCCTTCGGTCAGCTTTCAAGATTAGGAACCCAGAGGAGGCAAGAAGTTCTGTCTTTTCAGTGAAATGGTGGGATAGTCAGGGTGACTGCAGAGGAGGAATGTGTACTTTGGGTGCCGGCACCCCTGAGCAAAGGCTGCCCATACTGAGCCTTGCTTGCTTGGACCCTAGTGCACTTCTGCCAAATAGTGGGTGACAGGAGGTGCTTTTTCAAGTTAATGAGAGAAAACATTGATTCTCCCTCTGCTCCTGAAGGTGGAAAGTGGAATGGGGAGACATGTGGGGAGTGAGTGAGGTTCCCCATCTGGGGATTCCAAATCCGCTGTTGATTCCTTTCACTGCTGAATAGAGATGAAAGGAATGGTGTCCCCACAAATGTATACACACTTTGAATACCTAATAATTCTAATGGGTTTAAGCATAAAAAGAAAGAAACAACAATGGAACTGTCATCTGTTAAAAGTGTGGGCACAAACTGGCAGTCAGACATTTCCTGAGGGGTCCCAGATTATCGAGGGTGCAGGCTAGATGGAGGGTTCCCCCTCCACCCCACTGTGCATGAATTTCATGCACCAGGCCTCTAGTAATGTATAACAGTAATGCAGAAGGTAGGAAGAGACCTTACAGCATATGTGATGTGATATAACATTCGCTGAAAGTAGAATATGATAAGTTAAAGGTGCATATTGCAAACCATGGAGCAACCAATAAGAAAATCAAATGAAATATAGAATAACACAAGAGTTGAAATAAAACAGAATTTTAAATATTCACAAAAAAAGCAGAAAAAGTCAAAAAAAAAATAGATGGGACAAACTAAAACAAATAGCAAGAGGATGAATTTAAACACAACCCTATCAATAATCATATTAGATGTAAATTATCCTAATGATCTAATTGGACAGTCACATTGGATTTTGAAAAAGCAAGACCAAGCTACATGCTGTCTAAAGGAAATTTCACTTTAAATATTAGAACAGAGACAGGTTAAAGGGAAAGAATTAAAAAAGATATACCATGAAAGAGATACAACATGCACAGATTAGGCACATGAAATCTGCAGGGGCTGTATTATTATCAGACAAAGCAGGCTTCAGAATGATACCATTTTTACACCCTGGATAAGGAAGTACATTCCATAATGATAAATAGGTTACTTCTTCAATCTTATCTAATAAAATATGCAAATTAACCATCACTTCATTACACCACAAGCCACCCCCACCATCCAATCAGGAGCAAATATGCAAATTAACCCAACCAAGATGGCTGCGGCCATGGAGAGAGCAGAAGGGAGGCTCTCGGGCGATGGAGGAAGCCAAGTGTTCCACACACCCTGGCCAGCCCTGGCTATAAAATTCCACTCCTGGCTATAAAATTTCAGTTATAGAAGATAAATAAATCCCAATAAAAATGGCAGCAGCCATGGAGCTGGAGAGAGCAGTAGGCTAGGATTGCCCCCAGCGATGGAGGAAGCCAAGCTTCTGCAGCCCTGGTCTGCCTTGGCCTCTGCTTAAGGCTACAAAATTTCAATTGTAGAAGATAAATAAATCCCAGATACCAGGGCCTCCCCTTGGGTCGCTGGGAGGCGTGGCCAGCCTGCAAACGACCATAGGCTCCTCGCCCAGGCTGCCCCATGCCCCAAGGGAACTCCCACCCTGATCCGGGACACCCTTCAGGGCAAACCAGCTGGCCCACACCCATGAACAAGGCCTCTATCCTATCTAAGTCTATCTAATAAAAGAATAATATGCAAATTGACCATCACTCCAATACACAAGATGGCTACCCCCATGTGGTCAAAGATCCTGCCCCCATGTGGACACAAGATGGCCACCATAAGATGGCTTGCAGGCGAGGGCAGTTGGGAGGTACCAGGCTTGCAGGGAAGGGCAGTTAGGGGTGATTAGGAGTGCAGGAGAGAAGTTAGGCATCAATCAGGCTGGCAGGGGAGTGGTTAGGGGGTGATCAGCCTGGCAGGCAGAAGCAGTTAGGGGAAATCAGGAAGGCAGCCAGGCGAATAGTGGGAGCCAGCAGTCCTGGATTGTGAGAGGGATGTCCGACTGCTTGTTTAGACCTGATCCCGGTGGGGAGGGCAGTTGGGTGCCATGAGGCCAGCAGGGGATGGCAGTTGGGGGCCATGAGGCTGGCAGGGGAGGGCAGATGGGGGCCATGAGGCCAGCAGTGGAGGGCAGTTGGGGGCCATGAGGCCGGCTGGGAAGGCATTTGGGTGCCATCAGGCCAGCAGGGGAGCAGTTAAGTGGCAATCATTCCAGTAGGCAGGCTAGTAGTTAGGAGCCAGAGGTCCCAGGTTATGAGAGGGATATCTGACTGCTGGTTTAGGCCCCATCCCTGGGATTGGGCCTTAATGGGCAGTCGGACATCCCTTGAGGGGTCCCAGATTGAATATGGTGCAGTCTAGGCTGGGGCACACCTCCCCATGCACGAATTTAGTGCACCGGGTCTCTAGTAAGATAATAATACTGAATTTTCATGTACATCATAGATAACTGAGCTTCAAAACAACAACAACAACAACAACAACAACAACAAACCAAGCCAAAAAAAAAAAAAAAACACACAAGAGAGCTTCAAAATTCAAGAAGTAAATGCTGACAAAAACAAATGGAGAAATATTCAAATGCACATTTATAGTTGGAGATTTCAACATTCCTCTCTCAATATTGGAAGTATCTTCCTTTTTTCCTAAATTGAGCACAGACAAGGGAAGAGAAACTGTGTTTTCTAGTTCAGATATCTACCCACCCAACTCTGATTTGTGATTTCATTGCCACATTTCCCAGTCTTATCTGAAGGGGTTCCTGAGGGTCAGAGAAACTCTAAGACTTAGATTTGCTTCCTGATCTCTGGGCAGTGTGTGGCTTGGTGTGTGCCATCTACTCTTTCTAGGCCACTGTTTCCTCCTTTGTCAGAAATAGACAGCAGTCTCTCCTGTTTAAAGATCTCCTGAAAACACTGTGAGTGGACTGAGGAGGAGATTGTTCACAGTGGTGCTGTTGATAGTGTTCTGTGAGGATGATCGTCAACTCAGCTGGGAACATGTCTTTCCTGACCAAGCTGCTGCTCTCAGATCCTCTATGAAGAGGCTAAATTACACCAGGATGATCAAGGTCACAGAGCTAGCATGCCATAACTTATGGGCAAGGTCTGTCCAAGGGTGAGCAGAGGCTGTTGTCCCTTCTGAGAAAGGTCATCTTTTCTCTTAGTGTAAAGGGGGTGAGTGAGTGTTGGGACCAGGAGATGGATGTGGGGTGGGGAACATTATCCACTCTTTTGAACAAAGGAGATTTGCTTCAGCAATGGGTAGCAAAAACAGGGGGAAATGACCATTTACCCCTTACATTCCATCCTTCAGTGATAATATGGTGTGTGTCTTCCACGTTCAGAAAACTCCATACTCAGAGGTAGAATTTGACCTTGTAGGACCATCATCAAGGCCTTTTTCTAGATGCTGATGACCATTTAGGAATTCATGACACTGCTGATAAAGCAGAACAGATGATATTTCTGCTACCTTTCCATTATGGAGTTCCAGCTCAATTCCATTGTGGTCCCATAACATATCCCATATGATTCCAGTTCTCTTAAATGTTGTAAGATTTTTTATGGCTCAGGATATGGCCTGTCTTGATATATGTTCCACGTACACCATAAAAAATATGTCCTTAGCAAATATGAACTTCTACAATCCTCAATAAATCCATTCATTGAGGGTGTTATGGAATTCTTCTAATCCTGGTTCTATGTAGCTGTTCTGTCAATTGTTGAGGGGGCGGTGAAGTTTCTATCTCTAATTGTAGATTTGTCTGTTTTTCCTTTCAGTTGTCAGTTTCTGCTTCACATATTTCACATCTCTGTTGTTTGGGAAAACACATTTAGGATTGCTCTGTCTTCTTAGTGGAGTCACCTATTTATCATTATGTAATGTTCCTCTCTGTTTCTGGTAATTTTCTTTGTTCTGAGGTCTAATTTATTTGCTATCAATACAGACATTTCTTCCTTTTACATGAGTAATACTTGCAACACTGATATTTTCAATCCTTTAATTTTCAGCCTGTTTCTACCATATGGTTGGGTCATGAGTTTTAATCTACTCTGCCAATCTCTTTCTTTTAATTGATGTGTAGACAGCAAAAATACTCTCTTCCCTAGTGGCCTGGATTACAGCCATTGTGGGGTGTGCATGTCCCCTGGAAATCCTGGCTGCCCTTTCCTAGATTTCTACCAGCTCAATCAATGTTCATTGGGGACTGATAATCAGTAAGATAATCAAGTACATATCTTCCAGCTGGGCAGGGGCATTACCTAGTTAAATGCACATACAGGGCTCTTACTGTTTCACTCCAGACACATTTGGGTTCATCTTATTAGTCCAGAGTTTGCCCATTCCCCTCACAGAGCTCACACAAGGGGCAAGTATGCACATATTCTTATCACAGGCATTCTCTTCATCTCTTCTGTGCTCCCATTCTTACACAAAAGAGTCCCAAACACAATTTCATTCATTCATTCATTAAATAGGTTTAACTACCTATAATGTATTGGGCCAAATCCAAAAAACTATTGACACCACACAGACACAGCCATGCTTCCAGGTTCCCCAGAATGTCAGAATAGAGGAAAGAACATTGGAAAGGTCTGGGCTGGATTTGAAATGGTACTGTGAGGGGGTTTGTTGACTTTGCTTTGTATTTTCAGGGATTTCAAATGCGAAGGGCAGACAGGAGATTGTAATACTTACTACCACTTATGGATTTAAGATTTAGATATTAAATTTTAGAGGTAATTCTATGTTAGTGAACAAAGCTGTAGATACTAAGTTTTCCCAGGAGATTCAGCAGCCAGGGGCGACTTTGAAAAACCATGAGAACTAGAAAATTTGGCAGGGCCAATGGAAACACTTAGGGTAGTTGGCCTTGGAGACAAACAAGAAGAGAAATGGAGCTTTGGTTTTGGAAATTGAAGAAGAAACCTATGTCCCAGGTGATCTGCAGCCTCTGACTCTGCTCTGGGAGTAAAATCACTGTCCTGTCTCAATGTTTCTAAATATGTTCAGTGTCCTGGAGAGACTGGGACACTCCCCTCCAACTCCTGACATCCTGCCCCAAAGCTGAGGCTTCTCCAAGTAAAGAGGCTCCACCCAATCAGTCAGTATTTAATACAATCTAACATTCTGTGCTCACCAAGTCCCTGTGCACAGGACAGTCTGTCCTCAGTCTGCCTCTCCAGCCTCAGGACAAGGAAGCCCCTCACTCACATGATCCCCAGAGAGCAGATGTTGGGGCTTTCCCAGCTTCCTTGTGCCCTCAGGCCTGTGACTGTTCCAGCCTCCACCACACTCTGCCTGAGTCCTGTCTGTGCTTCAGCTTCCATTTCTATTTCCACCTCTTCATGTTGTCCTGGTTACCACAGGTGACTCTTCTCTCCAGTTGGCACCACACAATGAGAAGCCAAGGGAGAGGCTAGCTGAATAACTTGTCTCTCACCAAAGGACTTAGATGATGGGCTGGCCTGGTCCTCAATATAAAGGTGTTCATATTTCTGCAGGAACTCCCCCCACACCCAAAACCTTCATACTGTTCACCCCCATGGAAATCAATACACTCCCATGACTGACACCAGAGCTGAAATGGAGAAAGAGCCAGAGATGCAAAGGCCAGGAATTTTGCTAATGCAAGGAATCCTGGCCAAAGGTGGAGATGAGAAGGTTCAGGGAACTGACAGTACCGTGGGTAAGCTGGGATTTCAAAAGTTCCTGAACAGATCCAGAGAGCTGAAATCTGGGGTTACATACACATTCTGTCATAGAGGAATGGAAACCATGGGGAATTTTATATGTTAAACCTCCAAGGAACTGAGTCTATTCACCTAGTCCAGGGCTTCCTGAACCACCTTTCTCTGAGAATTATCTAGGGGATTCTGTCAAATGTGTATTTCTCAAAGATTTTTGTTCACATACCTATAATTTCAGAATATAAGCACCCCCACACCCCAGCTAGTGATTGTGATGCACTCAGTGCTGATCTCAGTGTCTGAATCAGATTTCCTAGTCCAGCCCCTCATCATGCAGAGAAGGGGAGGGAGTTCAGAGGGCACAGCCACCCACACAGTCCTGGGCAGCTTGTGTTGGGGAGCAGTGTTTAAGGACACAAGTAGGGCAAGTGTTGGAAGACCATGGTCATGACCTTTGCAGTCTCTAGCATGTTGCTTTCTGGGCACTTGGAGGAGAGTGGAGTGTTTTAGGCGGTTCAGCCCAGATATACAGAGGATTTTCAATTTAACATGTTCTGAGTTTAGACTCAGTTATATGTCCTCAGAAATCTCTTTGCCTTACTTGATATGCACATGGGGAGTCTTTTCTGCCTTCTAAAGCATGTTTTGATCCTTGTAGGAGAGTGAGTAGACCCCTTCCTTCCTTGTTAGGGGAGTAGGTTAGGAGAGGGCTTAGCCCAAGCAAGAGCCTGTGCATCTAGGCTGGAGGAGATTCTTGCCACTGCTCCTGAAGCTGCTGTGTGAAACTCAGGCATCTTTATGCACCCGGGAGTGTGAAGTTACTCTTTCTAGATCACATGCCCCTTCCTGGTATCTACTAGAATAGAGGTGCTCACTCAGTGAGCTTCTTGCAGGCACTGCATTCTTCCACGTCCTCAAAGATCCTACTCGCTGGCCTGCTCTCTTCCTCTGCTGGCATTCACCTTTCCTACAGAATCAGTGACAGGCTCTGAGGCTGGCCCAGAAGGCCCTGACCTACTGCTGTTCTCCAGTTGTGAGTGCAGCATGCTTTTCCTCCCAGCACATGGGGAAGTGTCCCGACTCTCAGAACTCGGAGGCAGGAAGCCCAGGGAGGGGCGCCCAAAGGTGACATCTTAAAAAGAAAGGAACATTCACCACTGAGGCAGTGGGATGGGCACTTTCCACTGGGAAACACAGCTTTGGACTGCAGTGATGTTCTCAGAAGCTCTCTGTCACACTAGCACTTGTCCCCTCAGGGGCTATAGCCTCAGGATAGAAGAGCATTTTAGGTTTGTGAGGCCTGTTTTCACTTCTAGACTTGATGACAAATTTTAACTCCTTTTGTCTTTAATATTTTCCTATAAAATGTCCTCTTGAGAGCCTCTTCCCTCGGACAGTGCCACCAAGGTGGTCCTGGTGCCAGGAATCACCTGCAAAGTCTCCTGGTTCTCATAGGAAATGAAGGTGTTTTCACTATTAAAAATGGGAGAATAGGGAGAGGATGAAAACTGTCATTCAGGGCTTACTCTAGCCATCTCTGAAGGTCTCTTTCCCCAGAGGGTCCTGAGAAAGTTGAGGAAAATAGCCAGTTACTGAGTAGTGGGAGAGTGGGAAGCTATAACAGGATTATGCTGATAGGGGGCCTGACCAGATTAGGTCATTAACCAGGATGTGACCAAGTCTAACTCACACTCTCTGAGTTGACTTTTCCTATATATAGTGAGGGGTTTTACTTAATGTGACTAATGGGCTGGGGTCTGATTTTCACACATTCTTGCCAGCTCCTTATCTCTAGTGAAGAATGCAACTCCCACTAACTCCACCTAGTTTTCTCCCACATTCATCTACACCAGTGATGGGCAACCTTTTGATCTTGGTGTGTGAAACTGTGCCAAAAAACTGAGCATAACTAGGGTAGTGTGTCACTTTGAGGAAAAAACTAACTCCAAGACTCTAGTCGCAAATGTTTCATCCTCAGGAGCAGCAAATGTTTCATCCTCGGCATGTGGCCGCGTGTTATCAGAAATGGCTATGCGTGTCAGTGCTGACACGCGTGTCATAGGTTCGCCATCACTGATCTACACTAATAAAAGAGAAACATGCAAATTGACCGTACTTGCCCTACACCCACAAGCCATGCTCACAAGTCAATCAGGAGTGAGTATGCAAATTAACCCAACCAAGATGGACCAAGCAGGAGGCTTGGGTTTCCCTGGTGATAGAGGAAGCCAAGCTTCCTGGCTGGCCCTGGCCTCTGCTCAAAGGCTACAAAGTTTCAATTATAGAAGATAAATAAATTCCAGATCCCAGGGCCTCCGCGTGGGATGCCAGGGGCCGTGGATGGCCTGCAAACCATCACAGGCCCCTCACCCAGGCTGCCCCATGCCCCAAGGGAACCCCCCACCCTGATCCGGGACAATCTTCAAGGCAAACCAGCTGGCCCCCACCCATGCACCAGGCCTCTATTCTATCTAATAAAAGAGTAATATGCAAATTGACCATTACTCCAACACACAAGATGGCTGACGCCATGTGGTCAAAGATGGCTGCCCCTATATGGACACAAGATGGCTGCCACAAGATGGCCAGCAAGGGAGGGGAGTTGGGAAAGACCAGGTTTGCAAGGGAGGGCAGTTGTGGGCAATCACGCCAGCAGGAGAGGGCAGTTGGGAGGGACCAGGTCTACAAGGGAGGGCAGTTGGGGGCAACCAGGCCTGCAGGGAAGGGCAGCTGTGGGAGCACCCAGGCCTTCAGGGGAGGGCAGTTGGGGAGGACCAGGCCTGCAGAGAAGGTAGTTAAGATTCTCACTCTTGTTATTAAAATTTGGTACATTATAAAAAATTAACATTTCTTCATTTGCTATGTTACCTTAGGGCAGTTTTAGAGACTTTAATTGTAAAAAATGTCACCATATATGGTTGTTCCACCAGCTATAACTCTGCAGGGCCCCTCAAAATCCTGTCTGAAAATGGAAACCCAGTCAGTAGTTTCAGATTCAATGTTGGTTACTCTGCTAGCTCCCCTCATCTTCCTTCCTGTTGAGTGCATGGATTTTGTATAATTTAGTGTTCCATTTTTGTTGTTCTTTAGTGGAGTAGAATGAACTATTGCTAAATGGGGCCTAGGTGAAAGCTCCCTTGCCTTCCAGATTGCTATGTTTATCTGGGGTCCTTGGCTTTCCAATCAATGCAGATGCATTATACTTGCAAAGGATAGGAGAAATGCTGGTATCTCCTTATATTTCCAAATACTTATTTGTGGTCTTTCACAGCTCATAAATAAGTTCCCTAATTCTAATTTTAAGTGATATTTTCAAGTGATATTTCTTCAAGAAATATTCCAAAACGATGAGGCTGCATCAGCTGTTTATTCACCAGTTAAGCTTTGAGAATATAATTGTTAGAATTTGAAAGATGGCAACATTCATGAGCACTGGTTCAATTCAGAGTAGAATTTATTTTGTTTGGCTCATGTCAGAGTCAAAGTGCTAAGTGTTGTGCCTGCTCTGAAGGAGGAGCAGGTGAAGGTTTGGAGACTCACAGGAAAACTCCTCCATTTCATGCTCAGGACAGCACCAACCTAGGAGGGGTCCAAAGTGACCCTGAACACAGTTCAGGGTGATCTTTATGGTGAAGTTTTTTCTTGGCCCAGGTTTCTCCTCTCACCCCTCTGAACACTTCAGCAGGTACAGATAAGAGGGCATGGGCCCTGTAACCTAGCCTTTCTAGCCTGTGCTGTGACCAAAACTTCAAGTGATGAGTTAAACAGAACAAGGAGGAAGTAAGGGCTGTAAAGTGCTGCGGTGGAGGCAGGATGCATGCTTTCCTCTGCACAAGTGAATTTACAATAAATCATCCTGTAGCTCATTTTTTGGAAATAGAGTGGATTATGAGAAACAATAAAACATTCTGTGCTGTGATACACTTGGATACACATTAAAATTACACCTTTGTCCCTTGGTAAAGATGTACTTACAGCATTTATCAGTAGTAATAAAGCACCTAAGGACATATGTTTATGGGAGAACTGGAGTGAAGAAAAAAAAAAAAAAAGTCAATTTAAACCCAAAATGAAGAAATATAGATAACAGCAGAAATTATGCAAACCAAAATGAAAATCCCAGAAAGGAGGCAAATGACTGAATGTTAACAGATCGATCCAGCAGCCTCTGAATTCTTTCTGGGTTCCTGTTCTAAGCAGCCTATTCTTCTGCCCCTATGGTCATGGAAGGGCTAAGAATTCAGGGTTGTCCAAGCAAACAAAGGGTTATGAAGTAAGGTGACTAAAAAGTTTTGGCAGATGAGTAATGAAGGGAGTGGAAGGTGTGCTGAGAGTGGCAGAGAATTGTGGGAGAAGCAGACTTGCTTCCCTGCTTCCAGCCTTCTTAGCTATTGGTGCCACATGGTAATGGGGCTAGGATCTGTCACTGTCTGTAACTACACATGACTCTGATGACTGCAGGCACTCAAAGCATGGGAGCCGAGGCCCGCAGTGATATTGCTCCTTCACACAGACCCTCAAGCCAAGAGTCCCAGGACGGTCCCTCCAATGGTCTTCCATGAGGAACCCTGTTCGCTGTCACATGTTTATCACTACAACCAACCAACATCCGAGAAGTGTGAGTAAACAGTCATGGCTCAGGATTCAAACTAGTGGGAGAGTCTGAGGACTTGTTCTCATGGGGCAAGGCCCAGATATTGGTGTATGGTGTAATTCCTTGGAAGGCATCAGACTTAGATGATCTGACACTTAATCTATCTTCTTCTCTGTAGAGATTCCAGGCCTCAGAGAGGTTATCATTTTGTCCAAAGCTATAGATTCTGCTAGTGGCAGAACCAGAACAATACAGCTTTCCTGACTGCATTTCATGTGTTAAAGGCAGACACTAGTGCTGATGTGTTCATATGACAATCTGCTCTGTCGCTCATGGAACAAAACCAGTGTCACTGATGTTAACAGAAGGGGACACACTGTCAGATACATTAGCATTGTGTGCTGCCAGCCGAGCAAGGTGGCTCCTGTGTATTTAAATGCACGGACACACTTTTTGTTTTACTTTGCAAAGAATGAGGCGCTACTATGTTTTTTTAGGTGAAACTATTTATAATTTTTAAAATTAAAATTTATTGGGGTGACATTGGTTATTAATAATATGCATATTTCTAGTGTGAAATCCTATGGTCATTATTTGTATATTACATGGTGTACCCACCACCAGAATTCTGGTCTCTTTCCTCTCCATATATTTGACTCCATTTACCCCTTACAAATACCCATCCTCCTTTATGCTAGTAACCACCATATTGTTGTCTTTGTCTCTGACTTTTTGTGAAACTATTTATTCTTTTGTGTGACTTGGTTGTACTGTTGGAGTGTGAGGTCGGCTCTTGCCAGTGGGCCTGGAGCATGCTCTCAGGCAGAGGTGATCTCAGGACCTGCTGTGCTCACACCAGTTTGGTAGTCTGCCCACTCTGGTAAGAGTCCAGGAGCCCTTCATTTCCACTTTCTCTCTCAAAAAGAAAGAATTTGGGGTTTTGTTTTGGTGCTGCATATATTTACTAAATTCTGCAGTAAAGGGCTGAGTTCAGACACTGTAAAAGTAAGGAGTATGGGGTGGTGCTGATTATAGGGTCAGTGAGGCGTTGCTGAGAGACAGAGTCAGGCAGAGTTTAAAGGCCTTTCTGAGAAAGCCAGCACTTCACTCACCAGCAGCCTCTGTGGTCCACCTGGGCCAGATATGCACGTGGGGGTGGGAAAGACTACTGTAGTAAACACAAGCTCATGCAGAAGGGGAAATCTCTGGGATGCTGAGCTTAGGAAACATGAACAGGGAAGGAGAAAGGTGTTGTGTGAGATTCCTAGGGCTGATGTAACACAGTATCCCAAACTGTGTAGCTTAAAGCCACAGAAACTTATGGTCCCATAGTTCTAGGGGTCCAGGATCAAAAGGTTGGCAGAGCCATGGTCTCTCTGAAGGTGCTGGGGAGGATCCTTGCTGGTTCCCAGCTCCTTGTGGCTGCTGACAACCCTTGGAAGTCCTTGGCTGACAGATGCATTGCTCTCTTTTCTTGACTGTTGCATTTTAAAAGGAGAACCCAGGCTGTACCCCCCAAACTGTCTTTGGAAACTCAAGTGTATTGCTTTCAAGCTTTTCTTTGCACCCAGTAGGAGAACATAACTCAGCGACTTCTCCCCCACTTTGTAACAAGAATCACCTTTCTTCCAGTGTCCAATACCACAGTCCTCAATTTGAACTGAGATCTCACCTTTAATATTCAAATTCCCAGCAACAGACTCATCAAGGATATCTAGGCATTTCCTATCAAGTGCCCCAGAATGCTCCTAGTATCTGTGCATTTCCCAATTCCCCAACCACAATCATATTTTAAGCACTTTTAAATTTCTTTATTGATTAAGCTGTTACATATGTGTCCTTATTAAGCATTTCTTTTACAGCAGAACCCCACTTCCTGGTATACACACTGACACTATGAAGTCAATACTCCTTTTTAAAGATCACTAAAGGGAGTTACAGAGAGGTTAACTTATCCACATGTGGTAGGCTGAAAATTACACCCTCCCTAAACCCAGGATAATCATGTCCTAATCCAGAACATATAAATGTTACCTCATTGCAGAAGTGATGAAGTTAATGATTTTGAGATGGGAGATTGTCTTGGATTATCTAAGTGGGTCCTACATGTAATCACAAAGGCCCTCAGAAGAGGGAGGCAAGATCAAAGGAGGAAAAAGACAATGTGATGATGGCAGCAGAGATTGGAGTGATGTGATCACAAAACAAGTGATTCTGGAAGCTTCTAGAAGCTGGAAGAAGCAAGTGATAGATTCTCTCCTAGAGATACCCTCAGCCCTGAGGATACCTTCATTTTATCTGCATAAGACTAATTTCAGGCTCCTGACCTTTAGAACACTAAGAAAATTAATTTGCATTGTTTCAGAAAACTAATTTTTTGGTAATTTGTTATGGCAACAATAGGCAACTGATATACCAAGTTAATTGTTCATTATGGAAGTGTCAGGACAGTTCAAGAAACCATTCCTTTTATCTCCTGTTATTATTTTTGCAAAGTTGTAATAATTTTGAGCAGAAGAAAGAGCCTTGAACTCCACAAGGCATACTCTGATAGAAGTTACAGAAATGTATTTTATAACCCCAATCTTTAAAAACACACACACATATTTGACATGTATGTCTATGATGTAAAGTATAAAGGCAAAAGGAATAATAGGAAAATTTAAAATAGGAAGCCATGTCTTTCTCTACATTCATCTCTTTCGTTCTGACTATGTGGAAGGAGCAGCATCCTGGGAGTGGGGAGAGCACCTTCATGAAGTTGCAGGTGGGGACCAGCAGCAGAGAGACAGGTGGCTCACAGCAGAGCTAGATGTGAAAAGAAGCTCCTAAGGATGAGAAGCATGGCCAACTGAACAGCACAGGAGAGACATGAGGCAAAATTCCTTCTATCAAAAGTCTCCTAGAGGGAGGTCACTTCTAAGAGAGGGTACAGGGATGGGAGCTGTGTTCCAGATGCTCCTCCATGGCCATGGACCTCAGGGCTATGACCATTCAAGACCACATCCTATTCCCTATAGCATCTATGGATTCTATTTCGCCCACATCCCTCTTCCCTTTTGGGAACCTATGAGTGTGCCTGGAGAGGCAATTAGTTGTCCAAAAAACATAAAAGGCAGCTTCTGGATGGACAAGTTTCATTCAGGGAATATGGAGAATGAAGTGAAACTGGGGCAGTGGTGGAGATATTTTGAGCAGGAGATGCAGTTCTGGCTCTGCTCTGGACTCATATATATGCAGCCTGTGAAGGTGAGCTTCCTCTATGTGTGACTTATAGGGTTGCCCAAGGACCTGTGCTTAGAGTGTATAATTTTTAATCATGATTTCAAACAATGGGCTTGGTGTTTTCCTTTTGTGCCAGACCTTGTGAATTAGATAGCTGGCCCTGATCTGTGTCTTTATTGTAAATAGAAAAACTATTACCTGGGTTCCTTCAAGGTTACCGAAATCATCAATACCAATAATTGGTCCAATAATATGACCATTTACACCATCATTTCCAAATATATCTGCTTCCCTCCATGGGTAGCAACCCTATTGTCACTTCTGTCACATTTGGCCCTTTTAGTACCTACCCTCAAGTTTAAGCATTGACTAACCCACTTTCTCAATCTAGTGAAGCAAAATGTGTAATCAAAATTTAATCCATTTGTGGTGATGCAACAGACAACTAGAACATCTTGTCAACCATGAGAGATTCAACAGCCTGCCTCTCACCTTAAAACAAGTTATAGATCCTTTGGGATCCATCCATGGTAAATCTAGGATAAGCTGCCTCTGTCTGGGCCTAGAGAGGGAGAAGGTAGGAAGGGTGAGAGGGAGGTTGCATTTACTCCCTGGGTACATCTTTATATGTCACGTAATGTAGACTTTCAACCATGCAAGAACCACACTAAAAAAAAACAAAAAAACAAAAACAAAACTAACACAGAGAGATTATGATCATTGGAAGACTTTTCCCAGGCCTCTCCTTTCTCTTTTCCACTTGGCTCCCAATGGTTTATGCCCCTTTGGCTTTGTACCTGAGTTTTGATAATTTCTGAATGAGTAACTCGAGACCTTCCTGAGAGAACAGACTCAAAACCCATATTGTACCATCACTAGCAAGACCCGAGGATACACCAAGTCCCATGTCCAACTTTCTTCTTCCAGATGACCCCACAGTATCCCACTGCACCAAGGAAGGTGGCAGACACTGTGCCTGGCTTTTTTGGGAAATATTTATGTCATTTAATAAGGGTCTTTGGATCCATTACTATAACCCAAATCACAAATATAGCTTTGGTAATTTTGATACAAGAGCAAATACATGGAGGAAAAGTTTTCAACTTGGCAAAATGAGAGCACCCACCAAATTAGGGGAAATACTGCTGTCTCTTTAAAAGCAAACAGTTCCTCCACTGGCTCCACCCAATCTATGCTTTCTGACTCAGTGGTTTCAGAGGGTGTGAACAATTTTTCTTCACAGTTAAAAGGAAAGCACCAGCTGGCAGAGTGTCTTTGGAGAAAATTTGAGAACTCATCAACTGGTTGAAAAGAAGGTGAGTCTGGCTGAGAAGCAGACTCACTGCTTCTCAGCACTAGAGTTGTTTGGGCAGTAGGTCCATGGAGTGTACATGGTGTGAGTTCTGGTTGCAGGAAGGATCAGGTTCTGTGCCAGAAGCAGAGCAGGGGGTTGCTGTCAGAGGGTAGTGAAGGAGGGTAAGGAGGGGGTCAGGAGCTTTATTAGTACAACTAGAGGTTTTGTGCATGAAAATTTCTGCAAGAGTAGGCCTTCCTTCCCTGGGCTGCCAGCACCAGCTTCCCTCCAGCACCTGGGACCCTGGCTTCCCTCCTCTGGCTGCTGGGCAGGCATCTGGGACTTGGGCTGGCTTCCCTCAGGCCCCGGCTTGGTCAGGAAGGACGTCTGGTCTAATTAGTATATTACCCTTTTATTATTATAGATGTTACATGTCTCGTATTGAACAGAACACATTTGTGCTGACTGGTGAACCTTCATGCATTTGCTGCTCTGAAAAACACCGAGGGCTGCCTGACAAGCCTGCCTTTTCCCTGGATAGGAAATGAGTGTCCCCAAGGCAGGTCTTTAGAGCTTGAAGGCAATTTAGAGACTGACCTGTCCAACTCCCTCTTTTTACTGAAAAAGAAGCAGGATCCTGGAGAGTGTGGTGACTCGAGGGGTTGCCCACATCACTAAGGGCAGAGGAAATCTGGACTGTAGTTTGCTGTATCATTTTCATCATTCAGCAGAGAGAAACTCTAACCTGAGTAATGTGACATGTGAGATGAGGAGGGGGTTTCATTGATAAAGGTTTGGCTATTCTGCAAGAACAATGCATATGAAACCCTCCACTTAATGGCCCTAGTTATAAGTTTCCTAAAAGTGTTCTGTTCTGGAAAGAGTGTGGACTCTCCTCCCTGCCCTTTCTTGATCTAGCTCTGATTCGATGTAATTTTAGAATCCTGAGAAGACACTGAAGGAGGCCATTGTGTGCAGTGGTTAGGAGGGAAGGTGGTAGTCAGACAGACTTTGAATTTGATCTCTGCTCTGCCCAATACCTGTTAGCACTGTGACCTTGGGCAAGTGTTTCAGCATTTTCAAGCCACATCAATGTCTTTATTTAAAAAGTTAGAATAATAAAATTAGCTTTTTGCAGGCTATTACAGAGGAGTAGGTGAGATAATGTACAAAAAATTATCAGAGTGCTTGTTTTAGAATGTTAGCAGTGGTTATATTACACACATATCAAATTTTTATTGTTGAAAAATGTTAATTTATTCAAAGATAAATGAACATTACAAGGAACCTTCATGTACCTAGACCAAGCTTCCACAATTATTAAGTGATGCCAATCTTATTTCATCTATAATATAATATATAGATTTTATATAATCACTACTCCCAAGCCACACCACATTATTTTGAAGCAAATATCATTGTTTCATTTTATCAGTAAATATTTGAAGCCATTTAAAAATATGATCATAATCAGACTTCAAAAAGCAAATAGACTTTTTTTACAAAGTTAACTGTTGCCTTCAGATTTCCCTGATTGTCTCATAATTTAAAATACTTTTTGAAGTTGGATCCGATTAAGATTCATAAATTGCAATTGTTTGGTTTCTCTTATATTTAATTTAATATATGGCTTTCTAATCTTTCCTGTTTCCTTCTCGAAAATTTCTCTGTGTAAGAAGGAGGAAGTCTTTTTCCCAAAAGAACTGGACAGTTTACATTTTGTTGATTAACATTCTCATGGTGTCATTTCACCCACTCTTCTAGTTCCAGTGTTTTGGGTGAAGTTATATTTAAGGAGAGGCTTGATCTGACTCAGGTTTGACTATTTGGTGGAAATACATCATAGATTCAGCTGTAAACTTCCCTCAGAAGACATATAATGTTTAGTTGTCTCACTTTCTTTGACATTAATCGACATTAACGATGGCCTATATTTCATTGAGGGTCAGAAGTGATTGTTATGTTGCCAAAGGAGGAATGCACGAGGCCAGAGTGGTGAGGGATTATGAATTTATTCGATCATCCGCACAGGAAGTGGCTGAGCCTTGATGGCTCCAGCCCCCAGTGACTGGAGTCAGAGGCTTTTAAAGGATTTTTGGCAGGCATTTTCTGGGCAGAGACTTCTTTATGTATACCCAGAGGGGAGAGAATGGAATGTGGTCACCACAAGTGAAATGTGGTCTCAGCAAAGGGAATTTCCATAGTGAAATAGCTTGAAAAGCCAGTTCCCAGGGGAGGAGTATTGATTTAATTACTCAATTAAAACTAAAAGTGATTATATCAAATTCTATCATTCTTACCTTATTTATTAGATGGAAAAAGTCTTATTAAAAAAAAAGTTCCCTCCAACCATTCTCTCATTTCCACAAAGTACAGTTGTATCTGAAAGACAAGATAAATGCTCAATTCTTTCCTTTTTTTTTTTTTTTGTCAATGTTCATAACAAGAAGATGCTTTCCTAGCACACTTCCAAGGGGGCGATTGACTATGTTATGAACTCATTTATTTGATTTACTTGATATATTTTGATTCATTTGAGTTATTATCGATGCTCACATTGCCCCATCAATGTCCAGGTGCATTCTCTTGAGGTTGGCTCTTAAGTCCTTTCCATAAGATCCCAGTGATTTTTGAGAGCATCTTTGCTTTCTTGTTGACAAGAGAGTGAAGGCTCAACTGAAGCATTTTCTACTTATTCCTAGAATAAGTAGTTTATTTATAAAACTCTAATTTTGGTGGAAAATAGCATTTGAAAACCACACTCTAGGCACTAAGGGTGGTCATTGGCCCTGGGCTCATTATTATCTCTATTCCTTTTCAATGGACTTCAAAACTGCACACACACACACACACACACACACACACGCACACACAAGAATAGGATTTTTGAAAACTATTTTATTTTTTAAAACTTAAGTTAATAACACTAAAGATGGACAATGAAATTATTGCTTTTTTAAGTGTCTTAGATCAATTCATCCACCCCATAATATACAATTAGTTTGCCATTTCATTTTGGTTTTAGAATTTTAAAATATATATTTTTTTGTATAATTATGTACAAGATCAAATATTTGAAATCTTAGTGTAACCAGTTTCTAGCTTCTGTCCTTGTTCCCTCCACCCTGCTTCTCCCATCCCCATGTAAGTAAATTTCTGTTGGTTTATATTTCAGAGTATCCTGCTATTGCCTTTTCATATATATGAAAAAGATATGTTTTATATTTTATAGATGCAGTGCACATTCTTTCTTATTAGAGAAATGGTAGGTAAACTCTACATTATTTTCTCATTATTTTATTCACTGTTTTGGGAGTATTTTTTCCCCACTTAATGATGTATCCTGGAGACCTCTCCATGCTTTTATAGAGAGACACATTCCTTTTCACAGTTGGATAGTCCTTCACTGTGTGACTGTATCTTAGGTAAACAACCAGTCCCTACTGATAGCCATTTGATAGGTTTTTGTTCTTTTGCTAATACAAATAATGATGCAATAAATAGCCTGATGTGTCATTTTTCTGCATCTTTATCAGTGTAGTTAAGGAATAGATATTAAAATGGGAAATTGACAATGAATGAGAAAATGCATATGTACGTTGGCAGCATAGTGCTGACTGCCCTTCTGTAGGGTTTGGACTGTTTTTCCATTCTCACCAGCCATGCAGGAGTGGACCTGTTTCCCTCATACCTTTGCCAACAGATTATGCTAGCAAATGTTGAATTTTTTCCAAACATGGAGGTGTTAAATAGTATCTCATTTCAGAAATAGAGGTGTACTTTAATTAATATTTTTATTTTTTATTTTTGTTTTGATTTATTTTTCTCCGAGTGTATGTTAGTGTCTTTTGATATATTCAAAGTACATTTAAATTCATTTTTCTCTGAATGTTTATTCCCATCTCTTGCTCCATTTTCTATCAAGTTATTGGTATTTGGTTCTGTACCTTTTAATTTTCTGTGTATAACAGGAACATTTACTCCCTTTTTTGTAAGCTGAAAAATATTACTGCCCCTAATTTGACATTTTTGCTTTAATTTTTCAAAGGTGTTTTTTATCCCACATTATCTGTCATTTTTTTATGTTATCACTTTACTCATCCTTTTCTTTACTCTATTTCAAGTCTCAGAAATATTTTCCTTACCTCTAGGTTACAAATACAGTAAGTTTCCCATGTATTTTTTTTTTATATGACTAGAAGCCTGGTGCACGAAATTCGTGCATGGAGGGGGGTTGTCCCTCAGCCCAGCCTGTACCCTTTCCAATCTGGGACTCCTGGAGGGATGTCTGACTGCTCGTTTATGGGCAGTTGGACATCCTTCTCACAATCCAGGACTACTGGCTCCCAACTGCTTGCCTGCCTGCCTTCCTGATTGCCCCTAACCGCTTCTGCCTGCCAGCCTGATCACCCCCTAACCACTCCGCTGCCAACCTGGTTGATGCTTAACTGCTCCCCTGCCAGCCTGTTTGCCCCCAACTTCCCTCCTCTGCTGGCCTGGTCACCCCTAACTTCCCTCTCCTGCAGGGTTGATCACCTCCAACTGCCCTCCCTTGCAAGCCTGGCCCCTCTCAACTTCCCTCCCTTGCAGGCCTGGTCCCTCACAACTGCCCTCCCTTGCAGGCCGGGTGCCTCCCAACTGCCCTCTCCTGTTGGCCATCTTGTAGTGGCCATCTTGTGTCCATATGGGGGCAAGATATTTGACCACATGGGGGCAGACATATTGTGTGTTGGAGTGATGGTCAATCTGCATATTACTCTTTTATTAGATAGGATTTCCCCCCCTTTTTTACATTCAAACTTCTAATCTGCTTGTAATTTGAATGGCATGAGGCAATGGATGCAATTTTATATATTTTTTCTGTATTGTTATACAGTTATCCCAAAGTTGCTTTATTATAACATCGTTAGCCCCCTTGATGTGGTATGCTGTCTTATTAAATCTAACTGTAATATAGTGTAATTGAATTGAATATAAATGAATAAGGAATGATTAATTTGGTCTGTTTCTGAATTTTCTGTTTTTGGTTCATTGGTTTCTCTATTGGTACAACAATATCACACTTCTTTAATCATAGAAATTATAATGCTTGGCTCCTGGCAGAGCTAGCCCTTCCTCCTTGTTCTTTTCCTTCATGGTGCTGAATAACTTTCTTTTATTCTTCATCTGAATGAACTTTATAATCCACCATTTAACTTTATAATCCATTATTTTTTCCCTGCCTAAAACAATGATGATGACAAAAATTTTAACTTTACGGTTATCCTATCTAATAAAAGAGTAATATGCAAATTAACCATCACTCCGCTACACCCACAAGCCACACCCACCAGCTATGCCACCTAGCCTATCAGGAGCAATTATGCAAATAAACCCAACCAAGATGGCTACAGCCACAGAGAGCAGGAGGGAGGTTTGGGTTAACCTGGCAATGGAGGAAGCCAAGCTTTCCACCTGCCCTTGCCGGCCTAGGCCTCCTCTCAAGTCTACAAAGTTTCAATGATAGAAGATACATAAATCCAAACAGAAATGGTGGCCACGGAGCTGGAAAGAGCAGAAGGCTAGGGTTGCCCCCAGCAATGGAGGAAGCCAAGCTTCCCACACATCTTGGCTGGCCCAGGCCTTCTCTACAGGCTACAAAGTTTCAATTGTAGAAGATAAATAAATTCCAGATACCAGGGTCTCTGCTTGGGTTGCCAGGGGGTATGGGTGGCCTGCAAACCACCACAGGCACCTTGTCCAGGCTGCCCCACTCCCCAAAGGAACCCCACCCTGATCCGGGACACCCTTCAGGGAAAACCAGCTGGCCCCCACCCATGTACCAGGCCTCTATCCTATTTAATAAAAGGGTAATATGCAAATTGACAATCACTCCAACACACAAGATGGCTGACCCCAAGTGGTCAAAGATCCTGCCCCCATGTGGACACAATATGGCTGATGGCCAGCAGGGGAGGACAGTTTGGAAGGACCAGGCCTGCAAGGGAGGGCAGTTGGGGGCGATCAAGCCTGCAGGGGAGGGCAGTTAGGGGTGACCAGGCTGGCAGAGGAGGAAAGTTGGGGGTGACTGGGCCTGCAGGGAAGGGCAGTTGGGAGGGACCCAGGCCTGCAGGGGAGAGCAGTTGTGGGGACCAGGCCTGCAGGAGAGGGCAGTTAGGGGCAAACAGGCTGGCAGGAGAGCAGTTAGGTATCAATCAGGCTGGCAGGGGAGTGGTTAGTGTATGATCAGGCTGGCAGGCAGAAGTGGTTAGGGGCAATCAGGAAGGCAGGCAGGTGAGCAGTTGGGAGCCAGCAGTCCTGGATTGTGAGAGGGATGTCTGACGGGCAGTCAGACATCCCTCGAGGGGTCCCAGATTGGAGAGAGTGCAGGCTGGGCTGAGGGCCATACCCTGCCTTGTATGAATTTCATGCACTGGGCCTCTAGTCCTATATAATAAAAGCCTAATATGTAAATCAACCAAACAGTGGAACTATCAGTGGAATGACTGGTTGCTATGATGTGCACTGACCACCAGGAGGCAGATGCTTAATATAGGAGCTGCCACTTGGTGGTCACTGTGCTCCCACAGGGGGAGTGCCGCTCAGCCAGAAGCTGGACTCTTGGCTGGAGAGCACAGCAGCAGTGGTGGGAGCCTCTCCTGCCTCCATGGCAGTGCTAAGGACCAACACACCAAGTGATAAGGAGCAGTGGGCAGGTGGGCAGACATCCCCCAAGGGCCCACAGACTGCGAGAGGGTGCAGGCTGGGCTGAGAGATCCCCCCCTCAGTGCACAAATTTTGTGCGCCAGGCCTCTACTATAAAATTATGTTAGAGAAATATCTACTTTTCTTCATCTGAAAACTTTATAACTCATTATTTTAAACTTTATAACCCACTCTTTCTCAACTAGGGGAAAAAGTTATGGTAAAAAATTTAAATTTATAGTTATATAAGATCATGTTATATACTTATCTATAATTCCAATGTATAAAATGTTTTAAACATGAATCAGTTTTTAATTCGGTCAAATGTCTTGACTGCACTAGGTAATTTTCTACTTCATCTATTAATAAGATGTGTTTTAACAACAAATTTTGGTATGAATATTTCCAAATGAGATAGGTCTATAGCTTTATTTATTGGTCAAATCTCTGTTAGCCTTTAGAATCAACATCACACTTGATTCTTAAAAGAATTGAAAGATTTTCCTCCTTTTTTATATGATCAGGAATATCTCGCATAATATTGAGATGATCAGTTTGTAGAGGTTTAAGTGAATTCTCCTGTGAACGCACCTGGACACTGTACTCTTTTGTGGGGAAAACTCTGCTTTATTAATTCCTCCAGATGAGTAATAGATGATTACAAATTTTCATGGAGGACAAGAACAAAGAAAATAGGTTTGAGAATGGTCCCCACTTACCTAAGTATCCTTTTTCCTTCTCCTTCCCTTTGTTGAGGTCTTGTTGGTGCCTACACCCCAGAGCCTCTTGAAAGAAGATGGCTGGCCTTCAGGACAACACTCTGAGGATTGTTCTGGTGGGGAAAACCGGAAGTGGAAAAAGTGCAACAGGAAACACCATCCTTGGGAGAGAAGCATTTGAATCTAAACTTGCTGACCATGCTGTTACCAAGAAATGTAATATAGCAACGCAACACTGGAAGGGGAGGAAACTTATTCTTGTGGACACCCCAGGGCTCTTTGACACCAAGGAGACACTGATGACCACCTGTGAGGAAATCAGTAGGTGTGTCCTCTTCTCCTACCCGGGGCCCCACGCTATCATCCTGGTTCTACAGCTGGGCCGCTACACGGAGGAGGAGCAGAAAACAGTTGCATTGATCAAGACCCTCTTTGGGGAGCCAGCCATGAAGCACATGATCGTCTTGTTCACTCGCAAAGATGATTTGGGTGATCAGCCACTGGCTGAGTTTATAGCAGCATCAGATGTAAACCTGCAAAGCATCATCAAGGAGTGTGGGAACCGCTACTGTGCCTTCAATAACAAGCAAAGTGCAGATGAGGCTGAGAAGGAAGCTCAACTGCAGGAGCTGATGAAGCTGATAGAGGAAATGGTACGGAAGAACGGAGGGGGTTACTTTTCTGATGCCATCTACAAGGACATAGGGGAAAAGCTGAAAAGTCAGGAAGAGGCCTTGAAGATAATCTATGCTGATCAATTTGAGAAGGAAACTAAACTACTTGAAGAGCAATGTGCTCAGGGAAAAATAACAGAGCAAGCAATGAAGGAGAGGAAAATAAAAATATTGGAGAACTATAATGAAAAAATTAAAAATATTAGGGAAGAAGCTGGAAGAAATATATTTAAAGATGTTGTAAGTGGGATTTGGAATTCACTTTCAAAAGTATGGAATATGTTTTGGAAATAATGTACATTTTATTTCTTAATATAGTATGATTTGTTAATGTGGTTAATTGTATTTTCCAAAGATGACTACAACAATGTATTCTATCCCACCCATTCTTCTTGTAATCTGAATTTATTTTTCCTTCTGTTGAACTATAGGCTTTGTCCCCTACCTTGAAATTCAATGGACTTTGTGACTGTTTTGACAACCAGTGTGTGGTTGTGACTTCAAAAGTGAGATAGGAAAAATGCCTCTTTGTTCCCTAGGGTTTGTGGGCTTGGCAAGTGGGCACCATGTGGTGAGGAAGCCCAAGGTGCTTATTGAGAGACCATGTGAAGAGGATTTGAAGTCACTGGCCCACTTCCCTGGCTGGTCTTTCATCTGCCAGCAGGACCAACTTGCCAGCCATGCAAGTGAGGCAATATGGAAGCAGATTCTCCAGCTTCCAACTGAGCCACCTCTGGTGAAGCTACAAAGAGCAAAGATGGGTCACCCCCACTGCATCCTGCCCCGATTGCAGATTCATGAGAAAAATAAAGTTTGTTGATTTAAACTACTAGGCTTTGGGATGGTTTGTTATGCTGTGATAGTAACCACCAGCACCTTCCCTGCTCACTCACCACCAATACCCACAATGCTAACAAATGGAAGAAGTTACAGAATTGGCATAATCAGGCAATAATATATAATGAAGAGTTCACAGACTCAATTTAGGAAAATTCAAATGAGAAATCCTTCATGTGTCAAGTGTTAACACGCACATTTCTTCAGGCCACGCCTCTGAGCACCTTGTTAGTGAAGCAGTTGGTTTCTCCAGCAAGATGATTCTGTGGTCCATGTGAGGCAGGATAGTAAGAAGCTAGGAAAATTCCTGGATGAATGGAATAAGAAAACTGAGATGAGAAGATGGGCAGATTATAGCCAGTTTGTTAATCACAAAATCTTATCTTCTCCAACCAGGGGCACTTGGGAGCAAATGGTTTATACGTCTCATCCCTAACCAAAGAATACATAGCTTAAATCAGTCTGGTCTGGGAAGTAGAGCACAAAGACCCAATTCATGCCATTTGTGCCAGCTAAACCCAAAGGCAGATGAAGTCAGGGAAAAATATCAAAAACCACATCAAAAACAGGCATAATTAAGATAAAATAAAACAGTGAAACAGACAAAGGAATAATCCAAAACTCCCCTATACACTTATCTTGATGCATCAGCATATTAAAAATGCACCTGGAAATCTGATTGGAAGAAAAAGGTAAAACGTCCTCAAGACAAAAACTCGCTCTAGCACAGGGCCATGCCCTATACCAGGCATGAACTTTTTATTTCTCCCTAAACTCTGTGGATCCCCATGAGGGACTTGCAACCAGGAGAGCAGTGGGCAGTGGCACCCAGCCTCAGCCCCTGACCCTGTCTCCAAGGCCCCCTTTTCCCTGACTTCCCACTGAGCTGAAGCAGTCCCACCTTGGCTCACTTCTTTCCTATAACATTTCTAGAGCCAAAGCAGCCCCACCTAGGCTCTCTGCTGTTGTTTCTTCTACCCTAAACCTTTCTTTTATTTCACTGTCCCCAGCTTTAATGAACATCCTCTTTCCTGCACCAAGTCAAGAACTCACACACTATGGGCCAGTCCCTGTCTGGTAATACATGGATGTTTGTAAGTTGCTAAATTCTCTTCTTGATGTTCTCTCTTCTTTTTTTGGTACGGTCCTAAAATGTCCTTGACTGTAACTTAAAAATATCTAATGTTCTAAATATTTTTCACTTGCATCTGTAGATCCAGACTTTGCCCTCCTTTAGCCTGGCTCTTTGTCCCAGGAGGCTGATCGATGTGGATCATATTGTTACCAAACTCAAGAGCTTCTCCACTTGGGGTGTCCTATTCCAGAAGGAGACATGGTTGTCACAGGGTAGTTTTATTTACTTGTAGCAAGTTAAGGAAACAGGGGATTCATATAAAAAGCTCTGTCTCCCCAGAGGGAAAGGCTTAGCCATTCTTTACACTATTTGGTCAATTACACATTTCTTTCTTTTTCTGTTGGCTACTTTTGTCCTGTTGAGTTCTTGTCAAGCTCATCTTGTTTCCAGTTGGTATCATAAATTTAACGTTTAACAAGAGTAGCATTTAGTAAGAATGGCCCATACATCGAGACCCATGTCCTATCTAACAACATCAGTGGAATCTCTGGATCTCTGATTTATTCTTGACTTCTGCCCACGGGAAGTTCAAGCAGGAGATCTCTTCTGGGTAGAAAATCAAGGTTGGGGTATTTGTTCTCTTGCCTCTCTCCCTGCAAGTTAATCTCTGACCAGCTGCAACGCTAAATTGAAGATCACACCTTCTCTAAGGTGTGGGTTCCAGGGCTCACCCCCTTAGGGTTAGCGTGTAATTTCCTCACTGTTGCCAGTAGTCTCCCTTGTCATTTGCATCCCTGAGTCTGCAGCTTGTAGGAAACCATATACTCGACTCTCCCCCAATTACCGAATTAGAGTGGGCCATCTCTGCTGCTAGAATCCTGATTGAGAAATCTTAATGATAATCACTCTCTTTTGTCTTTCAGAAATGCCCTGATCTTTATTATTGTTTCTTTTAAAAATTTCCTCTAGTGTTTCTGATACCAGAATATCTCCCCTGATATCTCTGTCATTCCTCAAGCAGAAAGTTTTGTGTTCATACCTGATGAGTCTGCCATTGAACCATCTTTGCTAAATCACATGCGAATACCAGTCAATGCCCTGAGTGATCTGCCCCCCAGCCCAGGGCACTTTCTAAGTCAATGGATGGGGTCATAGGTTTCTGGGTGGAAAAAGATGTCCCTGATTTTAAACATTGGTGTCCTAACTTGCGTTTTCTCTCACATGTGATTGTATTGTTGCTATGACATCTGAGAGAGCAGCCATCAAATGAGCCACATGTATGCTAGTGAAGCCCCCTGCTGACCTCTCAGGGCACACTGCAGAAGGGGTTGGGGCATATTAAATTGTAGGAGCTGGTCACCACGAATGGAGTGTTGGTGAGAAATGGGGCAATGCTCTCAAGTCTGGGCTGTTCTTACTAAATGCTAAAATGCAGCACAGTATTCTGCAGAGAAACTCTAATAGGGATGAACTTGACCTGACCCATGACTGATAAGTTTATCCAGTTACAAAGAAGAAATCAACATGTAATTTACCAAACTGAGTATATAAGCCTCCCTTAGGAGAGGCAGAGCTTTGGAAATTATTCCCCTTTCTCCTTTACTGGTCTCAAATGTAAATATAACTTTTCCCCCACCAAGACTGTGTTCCTTTGAACCCATTATATTCTGCTACCATGTGTAAGGTCATGGAGAACATGTGACCTCCAGTTGACCCAAAGTATGGACCAAGGCAATTGGAGGCTCACACCAACTGTCTTTGGAATGTGCATTCAGCTTGCCTTTTCCCTTGCCAGGAGTTGCCTCAAGGACACAGCCTGAAGCTAGTCATGTGTTGCTGAGACCAGTTGAATGTTGTACATGACTAGGCCCAACTAAGGCCTCTATATAAACTTTTCATATCTGGCAGGCAGCTGCTGAGAATATTTGTCTTTTGGCCACTCAATGTAAGCCTTGTAAGTAAGTTCTCTGGTCTATTAAACTGCTACCTAACCATCTGCAGTGGTCTGCCTCTTTCTTAGGTCTCTCCCTGCCCTCCGTATGGGAGTTGCTTTCAGATTATTCCTGGGAGATTTTGAACCAACATATGCTTTGATTTATTTATTTATTTATTTATTTATTTATTTATTTATTTATTTCTGGGATGAGTACAGTAACTAAATTTTCTTTTCTTAAATTTATTTTTTTCCATTTTTATTGAATTTATTGAGGTAACGCTGGTTAACAAAATTACATAGGTTTCAGGTGCACAATTCTGTACACTCTATTGTGTGTTCACCACCCCAAGTCAGGTCTCCTTTCATCATCATATATCCCCCATTCTCCACCTCCCTCAACACACCTAGTCACCTCACTGTTGCCCTTGTCCATTATTTTTTTTCTTATTTTTCTTTTTTACTCAATTCCCCTAGCTCCCCACACCCATGACAGCTGTCATCCTGCTCTCCATCTATGAGTCTGTCTCTCAAAAAACATATGCTTTTAAAAGAGCAGACTCATCTATGTTTTTATTTATTTATTTAAAAAATTTCTTTATTGATTAAGGTGTTACATATGTGTCCTTATTCCCCCATTATCCCCCCATCCCTCCCACTCATGCCCTCACCCCCCTGTTGTCTGTGTCCATTGGTTAGGCCCATACTTGCATTTATTTTTATGAGTATTTTTCTGTTACACAAACAGGAATACAGATACATATATTTAGTTTCTAAAAATGTATACACCTTTTTTCCTTTATTTTTTTATTGTTTGAAGTATTACAAATGGTAGTACATGTGTCTCTTTTCCCCCCATTGACCTCCCCCCAGCCTCCCCTACCCCCCAGTACATGCCCTCATCTGTCCCCCCTCCCCTCAGTGTCTTGTATCCATTGGTTATGCTTATATGCATGCGTACAAGTCCTTCGGTTGATCTCTTACAGCCCCCCACCCCAAACTCCCGTGCCTTCCCGCTGTAGTTTGACAGTGTGTTCAATGCTTCTTTGCCTCTGTATCTATTTTTCCCCATTTCTTTCCTTTAAAAAATCTTGCCTCTGCAGACTAGAAATCTAATCTAATAATAGACAAATATGCAAATTGACCGCACCTTCGCTACACATAAACCACGCCCACCAGCCAAGCCACACCCACCAACCAATCAGGACGAGTATGCAAATTACCCCAACAAAGATGGCGGCTAATTTGCATATCAAGACAGCATCGACAAGGGGGGAGGGGAGGAGAAGGGAGGAGCGAAGTCAGGGCTGGGGGCGAACGGAAAAGCAGGCGGGCTGGAGGAGAAGGCGGGGCGGGCGACAAGGGCGGGGTGGAGGCGGGGCCGGGGGCGAACGGAAACGCGGGTGGGCTGGAGGAGAAGGCGGGGCAGGTGACAAGGGTGGGGCGGAGGTGGGGCAGGGGGCCAACGGAAAAGCAGGCGGGCTGGAGAAGGCGGGGCGGGAGACAAGGGCGGGGCGGAGGCGGGGCCGGGGGCGAACAGAAATGCTGGCGGGCTGGAGGAGAAGGCGGGGCAGGTGACAAGGGAGGAGCGGAGGCGGGGCCGGGGGCGAACGGAAACACGGGCGGGCTGGAGGAGAAGGCGGGGCGGGCGACAAGGGAGGAACGGAGGCGGGGTAGAGTGCAGCAGGAAATCCTATTGCAGGATTTTTCCTGCAACGGGAAAGCTAGTAAACATATAATAACAAAAAATGTTTGAGTCCCAATTTCAATGTCCAACAGTTCTGAGTCTCCGTTTCAATGTCCAACAGTTCCTTATGTGTATGTGTCAGCAATGATATCTGGATGGTGGGCACATGGTGGCAATGCAGGTCCTACCCTCTCTGGTTTGGTCCTAGGCAACTTGCAGCAATACACAGCTGCTGACTGCTAGCGTGGCAAGACGTCGTCAGCGTCTTCCATCTCTGGACTGTCTCTCCTCTTGTCTTTGTGGTTGGAGCAGACCTGTCAATTCCTCTCTGTTGCAGGAATTCACATGGTCTTGGAGTTGTTTTCTGAAAATATACAAACAAATTCTCGACGAAAAGTTAATAAAGGAATCTTTTCTATATAATTGATTTGGGATCCTTTTTATTTTTGCCCACACAATTTTCCTTTGTCTTATTTAGACACCATGTGTGTTTTTCATGGGTGTCTTGCTGTTAGCATTACAAATGAAAATTAATTTTGTAAAGTAAAAATTTTCTAGATGTAATTTACTTATAGGATATTTTTCTTTACATGATATTACCCTGCTATCCCCCCCCCTTTTTTTTTTAATGGAGGCTTTTGTAAATTTTATAATGCAGTCTTGATAACTTTAAATTTTAATTTTTTGCACAAAAATATGACTGCTTTAGGTTCATTGCATGTTCAGGAATTTTACCATGAGATGAACTACCAATAGAAATTTTAGTTACTACTTTAAGAACAGCTTTTTGTCCAGTACAATTAAATTTTCTTGAATATACACTTATTTCAATTAGCCTATTTAAATTAATCTGAAAACTTGATTACTATTTTACTGTCAAATTTAATACTCTACCAACAATCTTAGTTGCTATATTTTTAGATAAATATAAAAAAATGGAGTATCTAAGGCAATGGTTCTCAAGATCGTTCTTCCTATTAAAAAGCATCTTGTGTTTCTAAAATTTTTCCTAAATTGGGATTTGGGATTAACAGATTTCCATATTGGAGAAAATCATCATCATCTCCTCCTCCATAGAGGTCTGAGATCTCAGCTCGGAGTCTAGGTCTGAGCCACTCACATACATGTTCACATCAAGGAATGATTTTGGTGCGTATCTGCCCACAGCATACAAGTGGTTGTTGGGGCTTTGGTGGCAAGGTAAGTGGGATGGGAGGGCTACAGGGCATTTGAAAATGGACAGAGTCATCACTTTGGTTGTGGTAATGGTTTCACTGGTACAGTATATGCAGTATACTAATATGTCCAAAACACTTATTCAAATCTTTTTTTTTCCTATTTTAATTTGGGCTATTTGTCTTTCATTAATGGATTGCAAGAGTTCTTTATACATTCTGTTCTTTGGCAGGTTTTTATCAAATACAAGAGGCCCAGTGCACAAAATTCTTGCCTGGGCGGGAGGGTTCCTCAGCCTGGCCTGCGCCCTCTCTCAGTATGAGACTGCTTGTTCCTTACCGCTTGCCTGCTCGCTGGTCCTTAAAGCTTGGTCGCTGCTCCTTAGAGCTTCCTTGGAGGCAGGAGAGGCTCCTGCCATCTCCACTCTGCTTGGCAGCCATGAGCCTGGCTTCTGGCTGAGCAGTGTCCTGCGTTGAGTGTCACCCCCCTGGTGGTCAGTGTGCTTCATAGCAACCAGTCATTCCTCTGTTCAGTCAATTTGCATATTAGGCTTTTATTATCCTATATAATAAAGAGCTAATATGCTAATTAGACCAAATAGCAGAACTACCTTCCAATTGAAGCCAGGGCTCTGAGGGCTGGCAGAGGCTGCAAAGCACTGCAAGGGCTGAGCCCCTTGAATGAATTTCGTTCACTGGGCCTCTAGTATCAGATGTGTGATTTCTAAGTATTTCTCCCATTTTTTTCGTTCACTGGGCCTCTAGTATCAGATGTGTGATTTCTAAGTATTTCTCCCATTTTTTCCCTTATAGCTCAAGATACATTTTTGCAAATTATATTTCATTTTTCTGATATATATCATTTTTTACAAGATAGTAATTTTATTTACTTTATTTTTATTTTAATACATTTATTGGGATGACATCTATACTAATAAAAGGGTAATATGCTAATTAGACCAGATAGACTGGACACCTTCCAGACAAAGCCTCAGCAGCTGTGAGGCCCGGTTGCCTCCAGCAGAGGGAGGCCAGACTGCTGTTTATGCCTGCTCCCAGCTGTCAGTAGGACATCCCCTGAGGGATCCCGGACTGTGAGAGGGGGCGGGCTGGGCTGAGGGACCCCCCAGTGCATGACTTTTCATGCACTGGGCCTCTAATTGGTTAATAAAAGCACAAAGGTTTTAACTGTACAATTCTATAATACATGATCTGAATATTATGTTGTATGTTCACCAGCCAAAGTCAAGTCTTCTTTTATCACCATATATTTGAACCCCTTTACCCTTTACCATCTCTTCCCAGTCCACTTCCTCTCTGGTAACCACCATACTGCTATCTGTGTGTATGAGGTTTTTTGTGTGTTTCTTGTTTTTTCTTTTGTTGCATTCTGTGAAATTATATAGCTATTGTCCTTTTCTATCTGACTTATTTCACCTAGCATGAAACTCTCAAGATCCATCCATTTTGTAGCCAATGGCAATATTTCATCTTTTTTATTGTTGAGTAGTATTCCATTGTATATATGTACTACATCTTTATCAATCACCCATCAGAGAGCACTTAGGTTGCTTCCATATCTTGGCTACTATGAATAATGCTGCAATGAACATATATGTTTTCAAATTTTGGGGGTAGATACCCAGAAAAGGAATTGCTGGGTCTCATGGTAGTTCTATTCTTAATTTTTGAGGAACTGCCATACTGTTTTCCATAGTGGCTGTGCCAGTTTAAATTCCCACCTGCTGTGGATTAAGGTTCCCTTTTCTTTTCTCCACAATCTCCAGTACTTGTTATTACTTTTCTTGTTGATAATGGCCATTCTTTTAGGTGTGAGGTAGTATCTTATTGCAATTTTGATTTGCTTTTCCGTCATAGCTAGTGAAGTTGAAAATATTTTCAAATATCTGCTGGCTATTTGAATGTCTTCTTGGGAGAAGTGTCTGTTCTGGCCTTGGCCCATTTTAGAAATTGGATTGTTTGATTGTTTTTGTTGTTGGGTTGTATATATTCTTTACATATTTTGGATATTAACTCTATCAGAGATGTTGTTGCAAATATCTCAGTTATTTGTTTTCTGTTTTGTGATGGGCTTTTTGGCTATTGCAGAAGCTCTTTTAGTTTTCTATAATCTCATTAATTTGTTTCCCTTGCTTTGCGGGTCAAATTCATAAAATCATCTCTAAGACCAAGGTTACAAATTTTGTGCTATGTTTTCTTCTGTATGCTTATTGTTTAAGGTCTCATATTTAGGCCTTTGACTCTTTTTGAGTTAATTTTTATTTATGGTGATAAATAGCAGTCTAGTCTAGTTTCATTCTTTTGCATGTGCCTTTCTAGTTTTCCTAGTACCATTTATTGAAGAGGCTTTCTTTGTTCCACAATATGTTTTTGGCTCCTTTGTTGAAAATTGTTTGCCCATATACAGTATATGTGGGTTTCTTTCTGAGCCCTTGATTCTCTTCCATTGGTTAGTGTGTCTGCATTTCTGCCAATATACTATTTTGATTATTGTTACTTCGCAGTATAATTTGAAGTCAGGGAGCGTGATACCTCTGATTTTATTCCTTTTTTCTCAGTATTGCTTTGGCTATTTGGGTTTTATTGTGTAGTTCCACACAAGTTTGATGACTTTTCATTGTACTACTTTTAAAAATGTGATTGGAGTTTGATAGGGATTTCATTAAATCTGTATATTGCTTTGGGTAATATGGACATTGAAAATGGTAAGACTTTGTTTTCTTATGGCTGACTAATTCTCTCTCTCTCTATTTCTCTCTCTCTCTCTTTCTCTCTCTCTCTCTCTCTCTCTATTCATCCATATGTTTCTATGTCTTGGATATTGCAAATAATGAGGCAATAAAACAGAAATGCAGATATATTTTCAGATAAATGTTCTTGTTTTCTTCAGCTAAATATCCATTAGTAGAATTTCTAAATCATACTTATAGTGGCCCGGTGCACAAAATTTGTGCACGAGGGGCGGAGTAGCTGGTTCTGCTAATGGACAAAGATTCAACAGAACATTCTGGATGGTGGCTACCTGGGCGTAGACATAGTTAAACATTTATTGAGCTGTACAATTGAGATTTCTGTATTTTACCTGGCATTTGGCTCTTGTGTTTGCATAAACATAAGCAGTGGCTTCTAACCCACAGGTTAGAATCATTCAGGGACACTTAAAATTTGCTGTTGGCTGGATACTCTCCAAATCAGCAAAATCAGAATCTATGGAAATTGAACAGAATTTGAACTCTAATTTCTGAAGGGGTAGACTTGTTGTTTGGAATATTTTACACACACACACGCACACACACACACACACACACACACACACACACACACACACACTCCTCAAGTAATTCCATGAACAGCTATCCTTGAAAATCAACCCCCAAGGGAATTTAGAGTCCTTGTAAGGGGGCAGAAGAATTCAGGCACAATAAATAGACAATTGTGTTGCTATAAACAGCAAGAAATGTAGGCCTTCTTTCATGCCCTACAGCAGCCTAAAAAGCCTTGCGCTGCCCACCTGGACTCCCCCGGCTCCCAATAGAACAGGACTTTTCCTGCAGGGCGTGGCACTGCCTGTCCCACCTCCCAGGTTCCCTATGGACCTGGACCCCTCATTTGGGGCCTGGCGCTGCCCGCCGCGCCTCCCCCGACCCCCAATGGACCTGGACCCCACGGTTGGGGCCTCAAGCTGCCCACCCCACCACCCCAGGCCCCCTATGAAACAGGACTTTTTGGGCAGGGACTGGCACTGCTCACCCCGCCTCCCCAGGCCTCCAATTTGACCTGGACCCTCAGTTGGAGCCTGGTGCTGCCTGACCTGACTCCCCGGGCCCCCGATGAAACAGGACTTTGCAGGGCGGGGACTGAAGCTGCCCACCCCACCTTCCCTGGCTCCCCAATGGACCAGGACCCCTCAGTTGGGGCCTGGCACTGCCTTCCCCTATTCCCCAGGCCCCAATGAAACAGGATTCTGTGGGCAGGCCCTGGCGCTGCTCGCCCCACCTCCCTGGGCCCCCCAATGGAACAGGACTTTGCAGGCGGGGCCTGGGGCTGCCCACCTCACCTCCCCCGACCCCTGATGGACCGGGACCTGTGGTTGGGGCCTCCCGCTGGTTGTGTTCACGATTGGGGCTTGGGACATGGCCTGCTAGCGGCAGCGGACACTGACCCAAGCCCCGCCTGCCCCGGTCTGAGCTCCGGGCTTGGATCCACGATCGGGGCTTGGGACATCACCCACTGGCAGTGGCAGGTGCTGACCCAAGGCCCACCTGCCCCAGTCCGCACTCGGGGCTTGAATATGTAATCGGGGCTTGGGAAAGCACCTGCCGCCGGCAGCGGGGCTTAGGTCAGCATTCACTGGCAGCAGTGGGCACTGACCTAAGCCCCGCCTGCCCCGGTCCGCACTCCAGGCTTGGGTCCATGATCGGGGGTTGGGACATTGCCTGCCGGCGGTGGCTCCGAGTGCTGACCCAAGCCCCGCCTGCCCCAGTCTGCGCTCGAGGCTTGGGTTAGCGATCGGGGCTTGGGACAGCGCCCGCCTGCCTTGGTCCTCGATTGGGGCTTTGGTCCCAATGACTGCGGCGGGCGCTGCCCCTTCCCCCCACCATCTTTGCTGGGTTAATTTGCAGAGCACCCCTGATTGGTTGTGGGCATAACAAAGGTACAGTCAATTAGCATATTACTCTTTTATTAGGTAGGATATACTAGAGGCCCGGTGCACAAAATTCGTGCACAAGAAGGGGGTGGTGTCCCTCAGCTGAGCCTAAACCCTCTCCAATCTGGGACCCCTCAACGAATGTCCAGTAGGATTGGGCCTAAACGGGCACTCATACATCCCTCTCACAATCCAGGACTGCTGGCTCCCAACTGCTCACCTGCCTGCCTTCCTAATTGCCCCTAACCGCTTCTGCCTGCCAGCCTGATATCCCCCTAACCACTCCTCTGCCAGCCTTATTGATGCGGAATTACTCCCCTGCAGGCCTGGTCACCCCTAACTGCCCTTCCCTGCAGGCCTGGTCACCCCTAACTGCCCTCCCCTGCAGGTCTGGTCCCCCCCAAGTGCTCTCTCCTGCAGACCTGGGTCCCCCCCAACTTCCCTCCTCTGCCAGCCTGGTCAGCCCTAACTGCCCTCCCGTGCAAGCTTGATCGCCCCCAACTGTCCTCCCCTGCTGGCCTGATCCCTCCCAAGTGCCCTCCCCTGCTGGCCATCTTGTGGCAGCCATCTTGTATCCACAATTTTTGACCACATGGGGGCAGCCATCTTGTGTGCTGGAGTGATGGTCAATTTTCATATTACTCTTTCATTAGATAGGAGATATATATATATATATATCTATATTAGAGGCCTGGTGCATGAATTAGTGCATAGGTGGTGCCCGGCCAGCCTGGCCAGGGGGCGGGGACATGGGTGGTTGGCCGGCCTGCCTGCTGGTCAAACTCCTGGTCAAGGGGACAATTTGCATATTAGCCTTTTATTATATAGGGTATACATGGAGTGGCCAGATTATTATGCATTCAGAGATCATAATAATCTGGCCACTCAGTGTATGTCATATGTTAGTTCTCTTTTTAAAGAACTAATATACTGTTTTTTATAGTGGCTGCACCAATTTACATTCCCACTAACATTGCATATGGTTTCTCTTTTCTTCTCATTCTCGCCAACACGTTATTTTTTTAACATTATTTATTGAGTTGAACAGTCCGTATTTCCTCCCTTTTGGGTTTTAAAGATATCCCAAGTACTGGAATTTATCAGTTCTAAGAATTCCTGACAGTAATGATTGTGATCATTTTTCTCAGTAGTATACTGTACATTAAAAGTTCACATAATGCATGGATAGTTACAGACTCACTAATCAAGTTTAAAGAAATGATAGGTAACAAACACAGTAAAAAAATTAAGTGTACCACATTACCACCACCCAGATACACTAAAGGTGAACCTTAGTGTCCACCCATGTATTCATTCAGTTCCTTTTCTGTATGTGGTAGATACATGCATGGGCACACACACACTCCCGACTGCTATGACATGAAGGTTCACAGGTGCAATACTTGAAAACTGCAGGAGTCATAGTCCAAAAGTTCCACAAAGCCACCGATTCTGGTCTCCTGTGGAAGTACCATCCTGAACCCTTACTGTCCTTACAGTCCTCCTTCTAAATTCCATCCCCGGGGCAAGTCCTTGGTTCATCATTGGGAGAATCTGTTATTGAAATCTTCAATGGTCTTAGCCATCATCATGCAATCTGCTCATAGGCTTCTTGCTGCTGCTGACCACCTGTGCTAGTCATAAGTCGACTTTCCAGGGCTGTGGCTACTGGCATTGTTAGAGGAGCACGGATGCTTGTTTTGGGGGATCGGACTGGCATGACCTTGACTCCTCCTCTTAGAAATTAGGGGAGAAAGATGGTCATTGTTTGTCAGCCCTTGGGCCTATTGGCACTGATCTCCAGTGTCAGTGCTTACAGCCGCTGCTCTCTGGCAACCTGAAGCCTCATGTGTATCTCCCACCATGACTCATGTTCTTCTGAACTTTCTAAAAGTTGTGGTGACAATGCATCTTCCATAATCGATCTGTTTCTTCAGCTAGTGCACCAATGTATTTCTCTAGGCCAGTGGTTCTCAACCTTCCTAATGCCACAACCATTTAATACAGTTCCTCATGTTGTGGTGACCCCCAAACATAAAATTATTTTCGTTGCTACTTCATAACTGTAATTTTGCTACTTTTATGAATCATAATGTAAATATCTGTGTTTTCCGATGGTCTTAGGCGACCCCTGACAGCAGTTCTCAACCTGTGGGTCATCACCCCTTTCACAGGTGAAGGCAGTGCTCTTTGCTTTGGTTGGAAGGAGGACACCAATTCAAAGGCAGGAAGCAGATGGTAAGTGCTGCCTTAACTACTTGGCTGGACCCTGAATGACCAGAGGTCTGGCAACGTGGGTGACACATCAGGGAGGACTTTTTCAGCTTGGCCCCTTCTGCTCCAGTTGGCTGTGGCTTCTCTGACTTGCCTCCGTTTTCTACTTTTTTTTTTTTTTAATCATAGCTATTCTAACAGATGTGAAGTCGATATCTCACTGTATCACTCACCCAAGGATATTTCTATTGATTTAGAGAGAGAGAGAGAGACAGAAAGAGAAACATTGATCAGACAGATAAAAAGCTATCAGTTGCCTTCCTCCTGCACACACCCTGAACGGGAATCTAGCCTGAAACCTAGGCAAGAGCCCTGACCTGGGATCAAAGCCACAGGCTTCCAGTGTACATGATGATGCTCCAACCAAAGAGCCACCCGGGCAGGGCTCCCTGTGGTGCTGATTTGTATTTCCCTGGTGATTAGTAGTGGTGAACATCTTTTCATGTACCTGTTGGCCATCTGTAGGTTTTCTTTGGGAAAATGTCTATTCAGTTCTTCTGCCCATTTTTAAATTAAACTTGCTTGTGTTCTTTTTTTTTTGCAATTTATTTGTATGAGTTCTTTGTGAATTTTGATATTAGTTTCCTATCAAATACATGATTTCCAAATATTTTCTCCCATTCAGTAGGTTGCCTTTTCATTTTGTTGATAGTTTATCTTGCTGTTCAGAAGCTTTTTAGCTTGATATCTCATTTGTTCATTTGCTTTCGTTTCTGTTTTTAGATTCAAAGCATTATCACCAAGCCCTGGGTCAAGGAGCTTACCGCCTATGCTTTCATGTAAGCATTTCATGGTCAGGTTTTAGGTTCTTCAAGTCTCTACTCCATTTTGATTTAATTTTTGCATATGATGTAAGGCAGTGGTGTAAGGCATGTGACTGTGTAACCCACCCCACTCTTCTTTTCACATTATGTCTAAAAATGATGAGCTGTTAAGTAATATGTTACTGCTTATAAACACCCTCTTAGCTTAAGAACTGTAGAAACTAAGGCCAAAACCAACAGACTCTGACCTTTAGACATTAAGGTCAGAGTCATCTGGGATTTTTGCTGACCTTCAACAGGTTATCTGAACAAACCACGTTGGCTTGCACTTAGTCCCCTTATCAGAGATCTCTGAACTCCCTTCATTAGATTTCTTTGTTCTGTTTTATTTTCTTCATCCTTTCAAAATCCCCTGCCCATGTCCATTTGTTAGGATGGTCTTTGTAATGAGAGTTGCCTGTCTTCTCAAGCAGCTGGCTCTTGAATAAGCCTACTTTCCTGCCATCAGCCTTTGTCTCTTGATTATTGGCTTTCAAGAGCAGGCAGACAAACCTGGGTTTTGTATCAGAATTAGTGCGCCAGCCTGGAAGTCTTGGACCCCGATGGGTCTAGCCCTTTTCAGTCCACATGCTGCGTGGGGCAGGCCATCCCCACATCAGAGACTCCAGGGACTTCCCAGCAGCTGCCTAGAGTTTCTTCCTCTAGGACTCTCACTGTTCATCCTCTTACAGCATCAGTTGCCTGTAAAAAGATTATTGGTGGAATAAATCGGTCATTAAGGAAGTGGATGGGCTCCAAGCCTGAGTTAGTCGAACAGGTGTGCACACCTGCAATCCTCTGTCTCCTCCATTCGGGCTGTGTGACAGTTGGGCTTAGTAAAGGTCATTCATGTACTTCGTTTGTATGAGATAAGATTCTAAGACTAGTGTCTCACATCCTCCTTCTGGAGGATTTGGCTTGAGCATACTTGTTTGTTTGAGTTTTATCTTTGTTTTGAACTTTGTTTCTGTTTTAAAATGGGTGGCTCAGTCTCAGTTCCACCAGAGAGTCCATTAAGCCTTTTCTAGCTGCCTGATCAACTTACAACTATAAGCCAATGACTAATTGTAATTGTTTTGCCAAAGTCTGGTAAATGGGATAGATTTTTTTATTCATAAGCTTTCATGTTGTTACATAATAAATATTCTATTAAAAATTATATACATTGATGGTTCAAAGAGGGGGAAAATATCTCACTTGCCTCACAAACAGTAAAACTCAGAAAGAAGAAAAAATAATAAAATGAGTCTTTCAAACAACTTAATTCCTCCTCCTGGATACCTGGGAGCTCTGAGGTCCTGGGAATAATGGGAGAATTAATGCCACCCCCAAACCTGTGCATACTGTGAGGCAGGAGGGTGACTGCACCTCTTCAATGTGAAGGAAAAAACTGGCACTTTAAAAAAACTCAAGTGGCTGACGTCATACATGCTTGTTATTAGAATTAGCAAGGTGACCTCCTGAAATGTTGTCAAGGACAATGAAAAATCCTACCTTCTCTGCAGTTACTGGTAACTTTTTTCTGCTGCATAAAAAGCCATACCCATGTGGATGTTACTCAGTTATCAACAAGGAAAAGATACTGAAGCAGTAATCTTAAGCGATATAAAAACAAATTATCTTGCCCAACAAGGATTACTTCGCCCTTAGGACCACAGTTACAGCTGGAGTCAGAGAAAGTGCCTTTATCAGGTCCTTTGGTGTCCAGAAAGAGGAAAGGTAAGTGTGTGGTTGGGGTTGCAGCTTGTGCTGGCAATGCTTGTGCTGGCCACTAAGGAGCTTCTGTGGGATTCTGTCCTTCTTGTCACCAGGCACCGGCCAGTGGGTGTGTGGTTCCCACTCTTGCTGCATCTGGCCCTTGCAGTGTCAGCCCCACAAGTCACACAGGTAGTAGTGACAGAGGCAGTCTTAGCGCTCCTCCTCAGAGCTCACCTGAGGACACACCTCAGATGTCAAGTACAGGTGACAGTGGGGAACAAATAGATGATTTCTTAATCGGTACTGGAGACACTTATTTGGTGCTAAATACAAAAATGGCCAAAAGAAGTGAGGCAACCATTTCAGTAGCAGGAGTTACCACACAGATGCAACCAACAGCCTTTCTGCACATTTTCAGTGTTTATATCTTAAGAGACTTTTTCTTATCCTAGGAATGGCTTTCAGTTATTCCAATGAGCCCCTTGGAATACCAGAAGGATTTGTTCTTTTTCCTTATAAAAGAGGAATGTAAAATTACTTAGGCCTATTTGACATACAGTCCAAACCTCAGTTCCCAGACTTCTCCTATCTCGAACCACTCAGTTCTCAGCCAAGTCATTCACAGAAGAAATGTCTGGTTTGTCCATCACAACTTTACTTTAGACCTGACAACCCTTTAATGCTGATACTAAAAGCTTCTCCCAGGTAACAAGGGAAGAAAAGAATGCTTTTGTTGCTGTTGAAATCAAGATTAGCACAATTTAAAAACAAAGAGGCCATCAAGAGTGCTAATGCTGGTAAGGGTCTAAAAATGCTTACAAAACAACAATCACAGGCAATTGAATAGGTGGAAATACTGTTATTTATTTGGATAAAGGAAATAAAGGAAAAGCAGTTAGCAGGTGACAGTATTTCAGAGGCAGTGAAATATGAAAATTTTTTTGAGGCAAGTAGGGGGTGGTTCTATAAATTTTAAAAAATTGTGGTTATTTATAAACTGTTCATTAGACTTGCACTGTATATAAAAAATGTTTAAACAAGGAATAATTTGGGGGTCTGGAACAGATTAATTCAATTTATATTTTTTTCTAATGGGAAAAGGATTTGGTTTTTGAACAAATAGGTTCCACTATAATTGAAGTGCATATGAAACTTCATCAAATAAAGAATAATAATTGTGTCCTATTTGTATACATATAGTTTTATATCAAAGCGGATGATCTAGAAATTACACAGTTGTTAAATTAACATGCTGTTAAAAGGAGTTTAGAGACAGGGAAGGCATTTGTAGGGAAGCTGGTCCATGTCAGAGGAAGACATATGTAATGGGCAGAGATAGCTCCAAGCTACCAGAATGTTTATCTCACACACACAGAGGATGGAGGAATGTTATAAGATAAGGGAATGAAGAAGAGGGGTGCACTGGGTGGGCTTTGAAACTTTTAAACTAATACCATGTAAGGAAAAGCAGCAGGTGTGGCGGAGGGGAGGCCAGAGCCAATTAGAAGGGCACAGGGTACATAAAATGGGGGAGGGGTCCGATTAGAAGGTAGGGTATATACACAAAGAGCTGCCAGCATTTATAAACCTTTAGACAAAGAGGCTTCACTTGCTACCCACTTGGGAACACCTCCCAACTCAGGAGTTTGATATGTGTTAACGAAAAAAACCATTGAAACCTGTTAAGAATTTTAGTGAGTTTATTTGAGCCAAACTGTCGACATATGCCGGGAAGCAGAACCTCAATGAATTGAAATAATGCTCCGAAGAAATGGTGGGTTACATCTGTATTTATACATTGCCATCAAAGGAGGGACATAGGTGGGCTACATGAAATTCATTGGTGACGGATTAAGGAGGTGGGATAAAGTCAAACAGTGGGAAACCCCTGGGATTGGATAAAAAGTAAAATGATGGACACATACTTAGGTGGGTACAGGAACAATTAACATGATAATGAAGGAATTTGAAGTATCTGTCCTGGCGCCCACCACATTTGGTTGTGCCCCAGGGGCTCCAGCAAAAGAAGGAAGTTACAAGTTACCCAGACATCTCACAGACATCTCACAGATATGTTATCTTAGAGGCAAAAAGGCAAATGGGCTCAGTAAAGAAGATCTAAGTTGATCTTTGTCAGGGAAGATATCGGACTAGGACATGACTACCCACTATAACCTGTTTGTAGTTAAATATTTCATTTTCAAACCATCCTTTGTGGTTATTTCAGGTCTCTGAGTTTGCAAGACTGCCACGCAGGCCTCCCCTGAGCTTGTCAGGTTAGCATGTGGCTCCTTTCGTTCACACATTCCCCTTTTGGTCATAAATCGATCCAAAGGATGCATTGATGACCAACCTTTTGGTTGGATAATGGAATCCCACGTTGCTAGGAAGGCTCATTCCTAGGATGTCTCAGTATCAGCATGTCTTGCTGAACAGGTGGACTACTGGGGATGGGGGTGAGACCATAACCTTAGATGGCATTTAAGGTCGAATTATATATTTTAAAAAGGCAGGTAAATGGGAGGCAGTCAGATCCTATATGTCCTTGTTAAAAGTATTCTGGATCATTTCTAATTTTTGAGCCACCATGATCCGAGTCTTTTTGCTGTTTGTCTTACATTTTGCTTGTCTGCATCTAATATAACATTTACATATTATGAACAAAAGTAACAATACTAAACTAATAACACTGATTAGGAACAGAAAATGTCTAATACTAGACAAGGAAAAGTCTAAGGGGAACAAGCATCGCAGCCAACCGAAACACCCTTTACGTGTATTATCATAATTTTTTATTAAGCTAATTATGCTTTTCTCCTTCATCCACTGTCATTTGTACCTTATGATATGTTTGGCCAAATGAATTAAGACTCTACTATTTCATTATCTAGAAGCTCTAATTTTCTTCTGGCCAGTTAGTTCCCATAAAAATGGCTTCATGGGGAGGAGTTCAATTTCCCAATACATTGGTTTTTCAGTATCAATATTATCACAGATTTTATGACCATCAGGCAAAGTCATTCTGCCTATAATTTCAGTATTACACCATATTCTAGTATTATCTAATGTAAACTTGGTGATATTACAGTAAAAATTGTTTTTAACCCTTCCCAGCAAAAATGCCCCTTTCCCATATACTTATATTGTTATTTGTTGGGGTAGATACAATAAGCCAGGACTGGGTGAATTCAGTATTCCATATGGATTGAGGGCATAACCATTCACCTTTCCAATTTTCACAGACAGCGAGATGGGTTCACATTGTTTATTATTTTTAAATATGGCCCATCTACTTTCCATTGGAAGTATTCTAGTATTATTGAGGATGGTCCTTACACCAGCCAGTTGAATTACTGGGAATTTTAAGCTTAGGATTTAACTCGCACCTGGGCTTTTAAAAACATAATATTGTAGATCACATTTCCCATTTAAAATTTTCCAAATTCCTGGGGAACCATGTGAGTCCCATAAGTGTCTGGCCTGGGCTTCTGCAGCCATTATAGTTGGCCATTGTTTCATAGCCACTTCAGATTCCATTTGCATTAACATAGACAATAGGCCCTGTTGAGTTAGGGCACAGGCACGTTCCCATTGTTGGGTTGGGCATGAGTTTTTATAGTCTGTCAAGCCTGTTCTATCAATTAAACTAAGGCTTTATTGTCTTTCCATGCTGATTCCCACTGTTTTTCCTTCTTCCAGAAACAGCATTCCCTCTAGATGACCTATTTGAGATAAAAATCCTTTTCTAATGAATGATGTTCTTCATTAGCTGCAAGTTCAGCTTGTCCCAGGATTCCAAGGCCAGCCCCTACTCCTCCAAGTATTCCCCTTTTGCTTCTTTTAGGGAGACCAATGTTGTTGGATCCACTAGAAATGTTGTTGCCATTGGGTAGCTATGGCTTGGGAGCAGTTAGGGTATACTGAGTGGAGCCAAAAATGTTGAGTTTCCCATGCCATAGTGAAATGGGTGAAGGGGAGTCTCAAATGAGCTAGAGTTTGAGTATTCATAGGGCTCCTCAAACGTCCAGGACACAAGGACAGTGGGGCAATTATAAACATATCTACCCACCAAATGATGTCAATAATTTCTGAAATGGGCACCCATTGATTTCTTTCTTGTTTCACAGACATCCAGCCATAAGAGCATGGCTGGTTAGTCCGAGGACATGATATGCTATGACAGATAGCACAGGCTGCTGCAAGCCTTTGGCCATCATATCCAGGTGTTTTTCTTAGTTGTTCATCACCCATCTCTATAGCCATACAATATTCATCCAGATTACATCCATATACAATTCTACCAGTGGAATTATCAGGGAGATATTCTTGGAGGTATTTGCCTAAGGTGGGTCCTTTATAATAGATAGAGCCAGAAAACAACAACAACCAAAGCTTATATTGATAGTAGAAGACCAATGTGTGGCCAATAAAGCATTAATTTCACGATCATACCTGATAATCAGAACATCATTGTATACTAGGTGGGAAAGATTAGCAGGCATCCAAGTTAAATTTTTCATATCTAATAAGGGAGGAGGTCTGGGGAGGCAGATATTGTTTCCACTAGGGAACCATAAGGAGGATAATAATAATATGAAAATCATTTTATGTACATTCAATCAATGACAATCAGATGATATACAACAAGCAATATCAGTTTGTGAGCATACAGGCCTTGTTGACGTCGTCTTGGGATAGCTGTCTGCCTCCGTGGTCAGCGACTTCTCGTCCTTGAAAAGTCTGTGATCTCCGCTGCAGATGGAGATGGTGTCAGAGATGGGAGTAGACATCCATTCACAGTCATGTGCCTTTTTTAAATGAGAAATGTGAATCCATGAGCTAACTCCTTTAAGTTTAGCTGCACATGGGTTAGTTAGTAATACCTGGTAAGGTCCCCTCCAATGAGGTTGAAGAGTCTTTTATTTGGTGTCTTTTCCAAGACAGCAAATCTCCTGGTTGTAAGCCATGATCTTTGAACCCTTCGTCTCCCAGGAGCGCACTGTGAAATGAATCTGTTACCAATTTGTTAGTTCCTACAATGCAGAATGTCTGCTCTTTACTTTTTCCCTATATTCAGGAAACAAAAGATTTAAGAGTCAACAATATTTTAAATAGAATCATAAGAATAATTATCCTCAATTCATTTAGTCCCATAGTTGTTTTTGTTTATTTATTCCTTGAAGTTCTATAAATCTTCATCCAGTTCAAAATATGACCTGCTTAGAAGCCTGCAAGTTAGAGTAAATCCGAGTCCTTTTCATGGATTTTTCTAGACATATATACCTAAAAATGCATCAGAATAAAGCAGTCCACAAATGACAAAAATTTAAAAGTAGCATGGTTATAGATTTGATAAAAACTTTGCTTTTCTATAAAATATAACATTCCAAGACAACAACTTCTTGGTAAGTAATAATCCCTATAAAATGACATAGAGAATAACATAAAATTTGTATACCTTTAGATTCAATTATAATTTCAACATATAAAGAATAATATGTAAGAGTTTAAAATGAGGCACATGGCTTATTGCAAGCAGTGTATTGAGCATTGAAAATAATACATAAACTCCCAATATGTGAAACGCAAATACCCAGAGTATCTCTGGCAGACGCGCCCACAGGGAATCATGACTCTTGGCTTGCCAGTGTCCCTGACTGGACACATGCTACGCTCCTAAAGTTTCCTGTTTGAACTTGGCTCTGAGAATCTTTGCAAGTTTCTTTCTGAAGCAGAGTGCCTTAACAACGCACGTATCCTGTCCTTGCTCTTGATTGGAGCTCAGGCACACGGTCTTTCCCGATTGGCTAATTCAAAGGGAGGGGTTGGCCCTTGCTCTTTCAAGGGGAGCAGCAAACCATGCGGCCAACATGGCGGCTGCCAAGTCACAGTCCAAAATGGAGGCTGTCTAAACTATTCTTAGACAGAAAAGATGATTTGTTTATTCTCACAACAAAGGAAAGAGCAAACCGAAATCCCTAAAAGATAGACAGCCACAATTATATTTCAGACAAACAGACAGAAATCTCACTAGCTGTTTCTGGAGGCTGAACCCTGAGAGGGAGAGCAAGAAGAGCCCCCAAGAAGAAGAATTATTGGCAGCTGCTGGGACGCTCTTGCAATCTCTCTCACGCTTTCAACCCCACCACACACAACTAGGCTTCCCCAGAGAGGGACTTGCCTCTTCTTTCAACAAATTAAACAACAACAAAGAGACACAAAAACATCAACACTGTTATACAGGCGCGCAGAAAACACACTAAGAATTTACACCAGAGAATGTCTAGCATTAAAAATTACCAAAGCAGTGTCTTTGTCCCCGGTTTGGGAACTGCCCCTCTCTAGAATTTCAGTATATTCCCAAAGGACTATTCAAAAATGGCTGTAGACATTTGTTAACTTCAGAATAGTTCTGAGACAGTCTCTGAAAATATTTTTTATTAATTTCCATCTATAGGAAGAAAATTTATTTTTTCTTAGAAGCTTCTAGTTTCCAAATCAAGATATGCTTCCCATATACTCATTCACTTTAATTTCAGAGCCGGCATTTTTTTTTTAATTCCTGCATGCAAAATATTAACATAGGTACCCCAAACAAACTGCATTTTTTTTTTTTCTGGCCATTCCTCAGTTAATATTTTCTAGTTAAATTTTCTCATTTCTGTAAAGTACTTGCAAGTAAAGGCTTCTTATCAGGAGTATTAAATGAGGGCTGGGGTCTTGGGAGCTTCTAGCCTTGGAGGCACAATTTCCCATGTTAAATATTTTATTTCTTTGGATATCTGTAGTCTGAGCAAACTTTAGATATGTTATGGAGTAGGTCAAATGTGGCCTCAGTTTCTCTCCTGGCTGTCTAAAACCACAAAAATGTTTTGGGGCCCGGGCAGACCAAGCCTTTATGGTGGCCCCCTAGAAAAGCCATTTAGTTAATTACAGTCAGAACTTCCAGATGGGGCTCCTGCATTTCTGACACTTCCACAAAATTCTTAGTCACCTAAGAACACCTCAGAATCGAACTATCCTTTAAAAATAAAAAAATGTTGTCCCTTTATCTGCGGAGCTGAATGAGTTCAGCTCATTATACGGCGAAGGTTATTTTTGCTCAGACTCTCAGCAATTCCAATTAAAAAGCCAAAATCAAAACCAGCCACCCATTTTTTTCCTCCAGTCCCGCCTTAGCCTGGGTTCTGCCAACCCTTAACCTGGGGTTCTGTCAACCCTGGTTCCACCTCGAGGATTTTAAAACACAGCTCAAATAAAGTCAGACCCTCTACCAAAGCAAGGGAAGGTCCTGGATCCAAGAGACCACTCACCCACATTCACCCAATGGGCGTAGAACCGGTGGGCTCAACGGGCCCTTTGCTGGATCCTAGCTCCAAGTCCAAGTCCAAGGGATGATCCCGGGTGAGTTTTCTTTGGAATCCTGCCGACTACGCCAAGTAATGTTAACGAAAAAAAAAACATTGAAACCTGTAAAGAATTTTAGAGAGTTTATTTGAGCCAAACTGTCGACATATGCCGGGAAGCAGAACCTCAATGAATTGAGATAATGCTCCGAAGAAATGGTGGGTTACTTCTATATTTATACATTGCCATCAGAGGAGGGACATAGGTCGGCTACATGTAATTCATTGGTGACAGATTAAGGAGGTGGGATAAAGTCAAACGGTGGGAAACCCCCGGGATTGGATAAAAAGTAAAATGATGGACACATACTTAGGTGGGTACAGGAACAATTAACATGATAATGAAGGGATTTGAAGTATCTGTCCTGGCGCCCACCACATTTGGTTGTGCCCCAGGGGCTCCAGCAAAAGAAGGAAGTTACAAGTTACCAGACATCTCACAGATATGTTATCTTAGAGGCAAAAAGGCAAATGGGCTCAGTAAAGAAGATCTAAGTTGATCTTTGTCAGGGAAGATATCGGACTAGGACATGACTACCCACTATAACCTGTTTGTAGTTAAATATTTAATTTTCAAACCATCCTTTGTGGTTATTTCAGGTCTCTGAGTTTGCAAGACTGCCACGCAGGCCTCCCCTGAGCTTGTCAGGTTAGCATGTGGCTCCTTTCGTTCACATATGCTTCCAAGAAATTTCCACACTTTTATTTTTAAAAAAACCCTTAACTACTTGGCTGGACCCTGAATGACAGGATGTCTGGCAACATTAGTGACATATCAGGGGGGACCTTAAAAAATAAAGCCTTTTAGTGTGCAAATTTTTTCTTCAAACTTCATGAGGCAAAAACCTGGGTGGAGAGTCCTAGCTCGCCCAACTCTGCATTTCAGATTTGCACCCAACATGGGGCTACCATGCAGTATCATCTCTCCACTCCAAGTAGTAAGTAAGCTGACTATGTTGCCTTCTCACTGTTCCCTTTTGTAGTTTTGGAGATGTTTAATTTGGCTGCAGCTGCTGTCTGAAGCAGCTGCTGCCTTAAGCAAGCAGTTCTCTTTAACCTCCTTTTTCAGCTGTTAATCCATTGATTGCTAGATTGTCTGCTTTGTCTTTATTGCCAAAGTCTATAAAGTGGATTTAGAACCATTAGTTACAAGGTCTTCTGCTTTGTTAAAAGTATACTTTTAAACTAAATGTTTGAAATATGTTCATAAGAATCAATCTAAGGAATGCTGGTTATTTGCTTTTCTTGGTAATTAGAAATGAAGACTTCAAAGAGTTATTAGTTAAAAATGATACAGTGCAATTATAGAAAGTATAAGGCACGAAGATGCATTTAGAAGGAAATAGACAATGGGGTTAATTTTCACGGTTTTACTAAAAAAAATCATTTTAGTCTGCAAATTTATTCTTCAAACTTGATGAGACAAGAAACTGTGAGGAGAGTCTGAGCTCACCTGATTCTGTGTATCATTTTTACTAAAAAGAAATTCCTTTGACAGTTCCATCATATTCAGATCTATAACCATGCCATTTTAATTTATTTTGTCATTTGGAGGCACTTATTGTTCCACTCTGATGCATTTGAAAATATGTTACATCTTCAAAAAGATCAATGGAATGGACTCTGGCTTATTTTAAAATATGGGTTCTGAGAATAAATGTTCAGATCATATCTTTGAACTGGATGAAAATGTCTACAACTTTAAGGAGTAACTGGACTCATGGACATACTGGCAAATAATCAGATAAATAAAAATTGATTATGGGATTAGATGAATTGAAGATAATTATTATTTTTATGACTTTGTTAAAATGTTGCTGATTTCTAAATCTTTTTGGTTTATTTACCAGGTATAATGAAACATATTTGTTTGATCATTTGTTTGTTTATAATTTAGTGAATTATACCTTGATAAGCAATATTAGACCATTTACATTTTTCTTCCTACTTATCCCTTTAGAATTTATAAATCCAATAAGAATCTGTTTTCTTTATAACAGGACACAATTGGAAAGTGGTTTTATTAACCACGGCTTTGACGGGAATGTCATGTTTGGGAGAACCTTGCCTAGACTCTGATGTCACCAGAAACCTTTAAGGATTTAGGATTGACTTTGAAGCCTACAAAAGCCTTTTGAAAAACAGCCTGGTACCATGTCTATCCACATGGTTCATGGCATTCTTTTCAGGGAAGGAACAAAGGTTGCTTTCCTGGGAGATGGCAAAGAAAGAACCTCAAGACATTTTGAGGGACTAAAAAACTAGAGGAATTTACCAAAAAGTATGAGTATTGCAGTCAAACTGATGGCAACTATGTTGCTTGGTTTCTTCTCCCAGAAAGGCTAACTAAAGTTTAATTTTCCTTATGATATTGCAGCAAAGCGGATTTAGGAGAACCTATATGGTCAATTGCTAATCTTGTGTTTAATCTTGGAAATAATATGGTCAAATTAAAACTGGAATTAATACAGCAAATAGTATTAATTTGGGTAATTTTAATATCAATGAGGGTGACTTTAGGAAGATAAATTGTCTTTCAAAAGTATCTATAACACATATTTGTGTATATCAGATTCTTGTTCAAATTATCTTGAAGTTTTATTTTCCACCTATAAATTGACTGGATCCTGAATTTTTCTAGTTTTCTTAAATTGTTGGCCTACAACCCACTGAATTAATGTTTTCTTTTTCTCTCATCATTTGACTTGAAGTTATTGAAAACTAAAAATTTCCCCTGAGCTTTGAAATTGCAGCTACAGTGCATGATATAAGCTTGAAAAATGACCACAAAAACATTTTAACAATCTCAGTGACTGATTCATGCAGAATTTACCTGAGCACCTCATCGCATCACCAGAGATATTCAAACTGCAGATAAGGAAGAATGTAGGGAGCAGCTATAGGTTCAAGCCTTGAACTGACCTGTGGCAGGGCCACAAAAAAGTCCCAGCTTGGAAGGCAGAGCCCTCCTAGCATAATTAAGCTTGATCTTATAGCCCTCCCTAGTTTCTTCCTAGGTAGCTAATGGGCTGTGGGAGGTGCAGCATGTGATGCTAAAACAATTTAGAAGTCATAGGATGAAACTCGCAAGAACATTGTAAACATGTTGATCATTTCCCTTGTTTTGCTTTGTGTGCTATGACTATAAAATAAAGGCTCAGTCACGGTTTCCTCATCCAGACACCGTGATCACACCTGGTCCCCACTGTATTCTCTTATCTGTCATCTTTAATCCTTCACTGCCCTTTCTCAGGTTCACCCCTGGCCATGCTGGACACTGTTCATGTGGCCCCAATGCGAGGCCTGAGTATGGGGGAACTACAATTGTAAGGTGAAAGGACACTCCAGAGAAGCATGTGCAGAAAGCGAAAGTAAGGTAGGGAGCGAGATTTGATAGCAGCTGGTTGTAAAACATGGGAAATTCAGGATCTCAGGAAAGGGATCTCTAAAACAATGCTCAAAGAAGCATAGTCAAATTCTTGATTTGTTAAGTTTTGTCTAAGGACTGTAAAACAAAACATAGAAGTCCTGTTAGTGATACTTAAAGCTAAAGCCAGGGCATTTTGCTAAGGACTGTAAAGCTAAAAATTGAAGTAAAAAGGACTAAAATATAAATAGCGAAGGTACTAACTGAGATATTGCTTAGCATTAAAATTTTAACCTTTATAACAAAGAAACCGTAAGTGACATAAGTAGAACATAATTATCATTTAAAGAAAGTTCACACATATGTAAAAAATATAAATAGACAAAGAAAGTTAGAGATAGTTAAATTATATATTAAATGCCATATATAAAAGATAAAGTTGAAGGTGATTTAAGAGGCCTTCAAATACATGGTGCAAGAAAGATTGTGTCATTGGAAGTCGAATTCCTCTTAATGGCATAATTAGCTCAAGATTGGCAATTGTTAATTTAGAAGTCGTAGGATAGAATTTTGGAGAAAGATTAGAAACTAGAAGATAGAAAATGAGAAGATAACAAGATTAAGTAGAAAACTAGAAGATAGAACATAAGGTAAAAGTAGAAGATAGAAAATGAGTTCCAGATTAAGTAGAAAACTGGAAGTAGAAGGTAGTAGAGGAACAAAAACAAGAAGGAAATAAAATTTTTAATAATTTATATGCTCATGGGCACTGGACCTCATAGGACTTTGTAGGCTCAGTTAAAGTGTAAAATTTATAAAGGTTGCAACCCAGGTAAGTTTAAACAAATCCAGCCAAACTTACCTGTAATTAACAAACCATTATTTTCCCCACCTGAGGCCAAGTGGGTGGGGAAGGAAAAGAACTTTAAATTGGATATATTTGACAGCTTTTGTAAATGTACTATTTCAAGAATTTAACTGAGAGACAGCTTTGTGACATCTCAAGGGCCCTGAGGTGACACAAAGATCTACCCTCTACAAAAACAAAAAGGGGGAGAAGGATGTTATGTGTTAAGTTTTTTTGAATTATGATGCAGAGAGTTGTACAGTGGCCAAAAGGCATTGGGCCTCCAGTGCAATAGCTTCTGCTGAGTTAGCCCAGTGGAAGGATGCACAAACCGTACAACAGTTTGGACCAGATCCAGTAATGATGTGGGGAAGAGGTTGTGTTTGTATCTTTCCAGAAGGAGCAACACAGTCAATTTGGGTGCCAGAGCGTTACATGAATCACCACAATGGACACAGAGAAGCTCCTTGTCCCTCCATTCAAAAGACTGAATGTTGCCCCGATGATAGCAACACGGAAGAAGAAAATGAAGGCTATGCAAGGGGCCAAGGTGCCAACATGGGGTCAGCTGAAAAAGTTAACGACTGAGGCCCAGCAGATGATAGAAAAGTAAGAAGTGGAAGCTACTCTCTCAACCATGTTTCTGGCTATGCTAGCATTGTTTTGCTGCCAGTCTTCTGTAAAGTCTTGCTCAGCCAAGTCTGGGGACTCTGAGTAGATATACACCAGAAGCAAAATAAACTTTCATGTTGTAGAAATAGTCCTGAAAATGTTAACATGTCTGTAGTTTGATTTCTCTCTTGTTGTTGTGTTGCATTGGCTTTGTTTAGTTATGGTTCTATTAATAGCCAGAGTTTTGTTCTTGATGTTCAAGTTTTGCTTTTATGTTTATTGTAGTAGCTTAAAATTTTTAGATTTCCTAACTTTGGAATAATCCTTATAATTCCAAGTGATTATAGTAAATTAAATAAATGGAAGTAAATAAAAACAAAAAAGGGGGAGATGTATGGAGCAGCTATAGGTTCAAGCCTCAGACTGACCTGTGGCAGGGCCACAAGCAAGTGCCAGCTTGGAGGGCAGAGCCCTCCTAACATAATTAAGCTTGATCTTATAGTTCTCCCTAGTCCTTCCTAGGTAGCTAATGGGCTGTGGGAGGTGCAGCAAGTGCTGCTAAAACAAGGTGAAACTCGCAAGAACATTGTAAACATGTTGACCACTTCCCTTGTTTTGCTTGATGTGCTCTGATTATAAAATAAAGCTTCAGCTTACAGGTTCAGTCACTGTTTCCTCATCCAGGCACAGTGATCACACCTGGTCCCAACTGTATTCTCTTGTCTGTCTTCTTTAATCCTTCACTGCCCCTCCTCAGGTTCACCCCTGGCCATGCTGGACACAGTTCAGAGGATCTATCAGATTGTCACTGCTTGCTTTCATTCCAGCAAAAGGAACCTTGAGCCCCGCATCTAGAAATAGTCTCGATTGACAGCCTTGCAGATTCAGAAACTGGAGTGACTATTTATCACTATATAATGTTCATCTCTGTGTCTGTTCTGAAGTCTGATGTATTTGCTATCAATATAGTCTTTCCTTCCTTTTGCATGAGTACTATTTGCACTATTTATATTTTCCTTCCTTTAATTTTCAGCTTGTTTCTACCATAATATTTGAAAGGATTTTTCCATAAGAAGGCTATTGTTGGGTTATGTGTGTTTTTTTTTAATTTTTTTTATTGCTTAAAGTATTACATATGAGTCATTTTTGCCACATTGACCTCTTCCTGGCTGTTCCCACCCCAGCACATGCACTCACCCTCCTAGTGATTGTGTCCATGAGTTATGCTTATATGCATGCATACAAGTCCTTTGTTTGATCTCTTACCTTCTCCCCCCTGGCCCCCTCCTTCCCTCTAAGGTTAGATGGTCTATTGCATGCTTCTCTGTCTCGATCTATTTTTGTTCATCAGTTTATGTTGTTCCTTATACTCCACAAATGAGTGAGATCATGTGAAATTTATCTTTCTCCAATTGGTTTATTTCGCTTAGCACAATGGTCTCCAGGTCCATCCATGCTGTTGCAAATGGTAAGAGTTCCTTCTTTTCTACAGTAGCATAGTATTCCATTGTGTAGATGTACCACAGTTTTTTTAATCCACTCATCTGCTGATAGGCACTTAGGCTATTTCCCAATCTTAGGTATTGTAAATTGTGCTGCTATGAAAATAGGGGTGCATATATCCTTAAAAATTGATGTTTCTGATTTCTTGGGATATATTCCTACAAGTGGGATTACTGGGTCAAAAGAGACTTCTATTTTTAATATTTTTGATGAAACTCAATACTATTCTCCATAGTGGCTGCACCAATCTGCATTGCTACCAAGAGTGCAGGAAGGTTCCTTTTTCTTCATATCCTTGCCAGCATGTGTCCTTTGTTGATTTGTTGATGATAGCCATTCTGACAGGTATGATATGTTATCAAATTGTCATTTTGATTTGCATCTCTCAGATGATCGGTGACTTTGAGTATGTTTTCACATGTCTCTTGGCCTTCTGTATGTCCTCTTTCAAGAAGTGTCGCTTTAGGCCCTTTGTCTATTTTTTTGAGTTGTATGAGTTCCCTATTAATTTTGAAGATGAAAGCCTTATAGGATATAACATTGGCAAATTCGTTGTCCAATACAGTTAGCTCTCTTGTTGATTTGTTGATGGTTTTTTTTTTGCTGTGCAGAATATTTTTATTTTGATGTAGTCTCATTTGTTTATTTTTTCTTTAGTTTCCATTGTCCTAGGAACTGTATTGGTAAAGATATTGCTACGACAAATGCCTGATATTTTGCTGCCTATGGAGTCTTGTAGGATTTTATGGTTTCCCATCTTACATTTACGTCCTTTAGCCATTTTGAGTTTATTTATATGTATGGTGTAAATTGTTGATCTAGTTTTTTTATTTTTTATTTTGCATGTATTTGTCCAATTTTCCCAACACCATTTATTGAAGAGACTGTCTTGACTCCATTGTATGCTTTGCCTCCTTTATTAAATATTAATTGATCATAATGGCTTGGGTTGAATTCTGGGTTCTCTGTACTGTAACATTGGTCTATATGTCTGTTCTTGTGCCAGTACCAGGAAGTTTTGAAAACAGTGGCTTTGTAATATATCTTGGTATCTGGTATTGTGATCCCTCCAACTTTGTTCTCCTTCAGGATTGCTGCAGCTATTCGGGATCTTTTTTTGTTCCTTATGAATATTTGTAGAGTTTGTTCTAGGTCTGTAAAATATTCTGTTGGTATCTTAATGGGGATTGTATTGAATCTGTAGATTGTTTTAGGTAGTATGGACATTTTTATGATGTTGATTCTACCAATTCATGAACATGGTATATTCTTCCATTTGTTTATGTCCTCTATCTCTTTTTTCAACGTCCTATAGTTTTCTGAATACAGGTCTTTTACTTTATTGGTTAAATTTATTCCTAGATATATTAAATTTTGTTGCAATGGTAAATGGGATTTTCTTATTTTTAGTTTCTCTTTTGGTGAGTTCATTATCCTGTGTAATAAAAGGCTAATATACTAAGTGTCGATAGTCGGCCATTCACCAATCAAAGCGTTATCCTATCTAATAAAAGAGTAATATGCAAATTGACTATCACTCCAAGACACAAGATGGCCGCCCCCATGTGACCAAAGATGGCTTCCCCCATGTGAACACAAGATGGCTGCCACAAGATGGCCTGCAGGGGAGGGCAGTTGTGGGCAGTTCAGGGTGACCAGGCCAGCAGAGGAGGGAAGTTGGGGATGACCAGGATGGCAGAGGAGGGCAGTTTCGAGGGGACCCAGGCCTGCAGCGGAGGGCAGTTGGGGGCAACCAGGCCAGCACAGGAGGGCAGTTGTGGGAGACCAGCCAGCAGGGGAGGGCAGTTGTGGGGGACCAGGCCTGCAGAGGAGGGCAGTTGGGGACAACCAGGAAGCAGGGGTGGGCAGTTAAGGGCGACAAGGCTGGCAGGGAGGGCAGTTAGGGGTGACCAGGCCAGGAGGGGAGGGTAGTTGGGTGTGATCTGGCCTGCAGGGAAGGGCAGTTAGGGGTGACCAGATTGGCAGGGAGGGCAGTTAGGGGCAATCAGGCTGGCAGGGGAGTGGTTAGGGGGTGTTCAGGCTGGCAGGCAGAAGCAGTTAGGGGCAATCAGACAGAGGCAGGCAAGCATTTGGGAGCCAGCAGATTGGATTGTGAGCGGGATCCCAGATTGGAGAGGGTACAGGCTGGGTACAGGCTGGGCAGAGGGACACCCCCCATGCATGAATTTTGTGCACCGGGTCTCTAGTATGCTAATGAAATGCTAAGGCCACTCAACCACTCACCATGCTGTACACTGACCACCAGGTGCAGATGTTCTGACTGGTAGGTTAGCTTGCTGCTGGAGTCTGGCAAAACAGGGCTGAGCAAAACAGGCCAGACATGCCCTGGAGCCCTCCCAAGGTTCCTCCCTGGCTGGCCAACCTACTGTGTCTCTCCCAGGACCCAATTGTGCACTGGTAGGATCCCTCAGCCTGGCCTGTGCCCTTTCACAATCCAGGACCCCTTGGGGCATGTCAGAGAGCTGGTTTTGGTCTGATCCTACAGGCCAGGCCAAAGGATCCCACTGGTGAACGAATTTGTGCACCAGGCCTCTAGCTGATGTATAAAATGCCATAGATTTATGGGTGTTAATTTTGTGGTACATTGCCTAATTCATTTATTAAGTCTAGTGGTTTTTTGATGGAGTTTTGGGGGTTTTCTATGTACAATATCATATCATCTGTGAATAATGACAGTTAAATTCTTCTTTTCCAATTTGATTGCTTTTTATTTCTTCTTGTCTGATCTCTATACCTAGCACTTCCAGTACGCTGTTGAACAGGAGTGGTGAAAGTGGGCATCCCTGTCTTGTTCCTGTTCTTAGTGGATATTGTTTTAATTTTTGTCCATAGAGTATGATGTTGGTTATAGGTTTGTTATGTGTGGCCTTTATCATTTTGAGATGTGCTCCCTCTATTCTCACTTTACTGAGAGTGTATATAAAAAATGGATATTGGATTTTGTTAAATGCTTTTTCTGCATCTATTGATGGGATCATGTGATTTTTGTCTTTCAATTTGTTTATGTGATGTATCACCTTTATTGATTTGTGAATATTGTACCAGCCTTGCATCATTGGGTTAAATCCCACTTCATCATGGTGTATGATCTTTTTAATATATTGCTGGGTGAAATTTGCTAATATTTTGTTGAGGATTTTAGCATCTATGTTGATTAGGGATATTGGTCTCTAATTTTCTTTCATGTAGTGTCTTTATCTGGTTTTGGAATTAGGATGATGCTGGCCTCATAAAAATAGTTTGGAAGTGTTCCTTCCTCTTGGATAATCTGAAGTAGTTTGAGAAGTATAGGTGTTAGTTCTTCTTTGAATGTTTGGAAACTCCCCTGTGAAGCCATCTGGATCTGGGGTTTTGTTTGGTGGGAGTTTTTAAATACTGCTTCTATTTCATCAGTTGTTATTAGACTATTCAGGTTTTTTATTCTTCCTAATTCAGTTTTGGGAGTTAGTATCATTCTAGGAATTTGTCTATTTAATCCACATTGTCCAGCTTGTTGACATATAGTTGTTCATAGTATTTTCTTACATTCCTTTGTATTTTTGTGGTGTCAGTGGTTACTCCTCCACTTTTGTTTCTGATTTTATTTATTTGGGTCCTCTCTCTTTGTTTCTTGATGAGTCTCACTAATGGTTTATCAATTTTGTTTATCCTTTCAAAGAACCAGCTCTTGGTTTCATTGATTTTTTTTGGACTTCTTCTTCTTCTTCTTTTTTTTTTTTTTTTAGTCTCTAGGTTATTTATTTCTGCTCTAATCTTTATTGTTCCATTCTTTCTATGTTCTCTGGCCTGTTCTTGTTGTTCTTTTTCTAGTCCTTTGAGTTGTAAGGTTAGATAGTTTATTGCTGATTTTTCTTGTTGTTGTTTTCTTTTTTTTTTTTTTAGGTATGCCTGTAGTGCTATAAACTTCCCTCTCAAGACTGCTTTTGCTGTGTCCCAGAGATCCAAAGATTTTGGATTGTTGTATGTTCATTTTCATTTGTTTCCAGGAATTTTTAAAATTTGTTTCTTGATCTAATTCGTAACCCATTCGTTGTTTAATGCTATTTAACCTCCATGTGTTTAGAATGTTTTTGTGTGTTTTTACTGTAGTTGTTTTCTAATTGTATTCCACTGTGCTCTGAGAAGATGCTTGATATGATTTCAATCTTCTTGAACTTGTAGAGACTTGTTTTCTGTTCTAACATGTGGTCTATCTTTGTGAATGATCCATTTGCACTTGAGAAGAATGTTTATTCTGCTTCATATGTCCTATAAATGTCAATTAAATTAATCTTATCCAGTGTGTCCTTTAGAGTGTCTGTTTCCCTGTTGAGTTTTTGTCTGGAAGATTTATCTAGTGAAGTCAGAGGGGTTTTAAAGTTCCCCACCATGACTGAATTGTTGATCTCTCCGTTAAAGTCCTTTAGAAGTTTGTTTACATATTTAGGTGCTCCTATATTGGGTGCATATATGTTTACCAGGGTTATATCCTATTTTTGGATCAAGCCCTTTAGTATTATTTAGTGACCCTTTTTATCTCTTGTGATAGCCTTCATTTTAAAGTCTATTTTGTTGGATATGAATATTGCTACACCAGCTTTTTTTTTTTCTTTTCCATTTGCATGGAAATTTTTTTCCCATCCCTTCACTCTCTTCCTACATGTGTCTTTTGTTTTGAGGTAGGTTTCTTGTAGACAGCATATAAGTGGGTCATGTTTTTCTATCCATTCTGCTACCCTCCACCTTTTGATGGGAGCATTTAGTCCAATTACATTTAGGGTTATTATTAATAGGTACTTACTTATTGCCATTATATTTCTATATGACTATGTTTCTCTCTCTGTTTCTTCTCATTCAGCAATCCCTTTAAAATTTCTTGTAATGTTGACTTGGTGTTGATTTATTCCTTTAGCCTTTTTTTTTTTTTTTTTTTCTGGTGAAGCTCTTTATTTGACCATCTACTTTGAATAATAGCCTTGCTGGATACAGTAATCTCAGACTCAGATCCTTGCTTTCCATTTCCTTGAGTACTTCAAGCCATTCTTTCTGGCCTGTAGAGTTTCTGATGAGAAAATAGATGTCAGCCTTATGGAAATTCCTTTGTAGGTAAAAGTTTTCTTTACTCTTGCTGCCTTTAAGATTCTCTCTTTGTCTTTAAATTTGGGAAATTTAATTATGATGTGTTGGGCATGGGCCTGTTTGGGTTCTTCTTGTTTGGGGTGCTCTTTGCCTCCTAAATTTGTGTGACTTTTTCCTTTACCTGGTTAGGGAAGTTTTCTGCCATCATTTCTTCAAACACCTTCTTTACACCTTTCTCCCTTTCTGCCTTTTCTGGCACAACTGCTATTCTAATATTGTTACATTTCATGTTGTCCCACAGCTCCCTTAAGCTGTCCTCCTGTTTTTTTAATTGTTTTTTCTTTCGTTCTGGTTTTCTAATTGAGCGATATTTTCCACTCAGTACTCTAATTCATTGATTGGATACTCAGCTTCCCCTAATCTGCTGTGTATTCCTTCCAGTGTGTTCTTTATTTGTGTTTAGTCATTCTTTATCTCAGACTGTTCTTTTTTCATGCTGACTATATCTTTTTTCATGCTGTTGAAAAAAGGGTGATATTGGGATTGTCCAAGAGTACAACCTGGTATTTTCCCATCTGTCCTGTGGTCAGCCAGCAGTTTCCTAATTGTTCCAGCAGGCCCAGGACTTGATGAGGCACCAAAATAGTGATTTGTTGACAAACAGAGAATTTATCTGCTTCTTGTATGAGCTTATAGGTGGCTGCTACTGCTCTCAGGCATGCTGGCCATCCCTGAAATGTATGGTCTAATTACACAGACAAGTAGGCAATAGGGAGTGGGTGGCTCCCAGAGTCTGAGTGAGAACCCCAAGCCAAATTCCTTTCCTCTCATGCACATATGGATAGAAAGGTTTCAGCAGACTTGGGAAAACCAAAGCAGGTGCTATTTCCAGAAGGGCTTTTATGGTCTCAAAGGCCCATTAAAATTCCTTATCCCAGTCCAAGGGACTTACCTCTGGCCACTTTAGAGCCTCATGCAGGTGTCTTGCTATGAGTCTAAAGTTAGGGATCCAAATGCAGCAGTCCCCAGCCATTCCCCAAAATCCTCTCAACTGTCTCCTGGTATTTAGGGGCTACATCTGAATGATAGTGTCCTTATAGTCTCCTTTTAAATTCTTTTTGCCAGGCTCCAGGAGAAACCCTCATGATTCCTTTAAAGGACTTTTGTTCTTATTTTATTTAAAAAAAATATATTGTTATTGATTTCAGAGAGGAAGGGAAAGGGAGAGAGAGAGAAACATCAATGATGAGAGAGAAACATTGATTGGCTGTCTCCTGCATGCCCCCTACTGGGGATCAAGCCTGCAATCCAGGCATATGCCCTTGACCTGAATTGAACCTGGGACCCTTTAGTCTGTAGGCTGGTGCTCTATCCACTGAGCAAAACCAGCTAGGGCAAAACCCTAGGAATGCAATGTCCTGCTTGCAAATCTGAGCTTTTGGGACTGAGACCTTATGGCCACAGCTTGCTGGATTATTGAGGGTGTCAATAGTTTTTTTTCAAACAGTCCTCATATATGGGCCCTGTGATCAGGAGATCATGCACATATTGTAGCAGGACATCCTTCTGAAACTGCAGCTCTTCCAGGTTTTTGCTTAGTGTCTCCCTGAAAATGGTAGGGGAGTTCTTGAACCCCTGGGGAGGACTGTTCGACAGTTCTGGGTCTAAACCAACGTCTCCTGGTCCTGCCATTCAAAGGGGGAAAAGTGGCTATGATGCCTGGTCGACCAGCATGCAGAAGGAAGTGTCTTTGAGGACAAGCATCCAGTACCATCCGGTACCACTATCTCCAAGTATCCCATTAATTAAGGTTTAAGAATTGGACACAGTATGATGGATATCCTGAGTGATTTCATTTATAGCCTGTGGGTCCTGGACAAACTGGCATTCCCCAGTTTGGTGTTTCTTTACTGGCAGTGTGGGAGTGTTATATGGTGACAAGCATGGCCAAATTAGAGCAAATTTGAGAAATTTTTGAGTCAATGGCTGGATTCCTTCTGAGGCCTCATTTTTTCAAGGGATACTCCTTCTTGTAGGGATTATTTGCCCCTGATTTTAGTTCAATCCTGACTAGGAAAGCCTGTGTGGCACTTCCTGGTTCCCTATGAGCCCTTATCAATGGCTATCCCCTGGTCTCTATTTCAGCTGGGAATGGGACTGGTTCAGGCTTACTTTGATCTTGTACAAGAAATTGCCAGGTATGTTCCCAGGGAACCAGTAGGTGTAGCTGTTATTGCTCCAGGAAGAAACTGATCTGAGCCTGCAGATTAGAAAGCAAGTCTCATTCTAGGAGAGGAATGGAACATTTAGGGCTGTATAGAAATTTATGAGTTAGTTGGGCATTGCCAGTCACACACTCTAATGGCTCCGAAAAGGGCCACTGGTCTGGAGTTCCAGAGAATCCTGTCACCATCACTGTTTGGGAGGAAGGTTTGGTTAGAGGAGTGTTGAGGATGGAATAAGTGGTCCTGTATCAATCAAAAAGTCCACTTTTTGCTCTCTTGGCTGTTAATTTTACCCAAGGTACCTGGGGGATAATAGAGATCGACCGCTGGTGCAGCTGAGCCTCTGGGCCCATCAATCCTCATCAGAGCTGTCCTTGCTTAACATGATTGTGGACACTCTTTGTCCTTTACTTTTCTCTTCCTGATTGCCTTCCCTCTTTGGACATTCACTCGTCCAGTGGCCCATACCTTTGCAATATGCACATTGATCAGGGGACAGAGGGGGTCTCCTTTTATTTTCTATGCCTTTTGGCCCTCTCTGCCTTTGAAAATTGGCCTGTTCTTCAAAGATATTTGCTGTTTTTTGTTTCTTTGTTTTCATTTCCCTCTTGTTGTGAATGATTCATTCTGAGTGCCCCATCCACCACCTGCATTTTTTCCTAATTTCTGGAAAACTCTGGCTGATAAAAGTCCAATTTACCATGCAGATATTCTCAGCCACTTGAGGATCAATATCGGTATATTTCCTGTATACCTGAAAAACTTGTTGTTGAAAGGCAGAGGGGTCATCATCTGCCCTCTGCTGAACTTCCTGTACCAGGTTTAGACTCGCTTGCTTGGGAACTCCCCTCCTGAGTCCCTCAACAATGCATCTCTTGTAATGTTCAGGTTGAGGCAGTCCCCCATCATTGGGGTCTCACTTGAGCTTCACTAGAGAAATAGCTTGGGCAAGGCCAACCACATTCAGGTCCTCTTCATGGATCCACTCTACTTCTTGCACTTTCCCAAACACTAATTTATTCTCATCAAGAGTTAAGAGGATGTTTAATAGTGCCTGTATATCAGCCCCGTTGGAGTTATGAGTGGTGAATATGGAAACAATTAAATCTATGATCTTAGCAGAATCATTGTGGTTGGATGGATTGGAATTTTTCCAACTTAGTAAATCTGAGTTGGAGAATGGAGTATGGCCTCAATAATATCCTGTTGGGTGCCCATTCTCAGTGGCTCGCACTGGTATATGGCAGAGAGGGAATTGCCCTTTCTAGGGAAGTAGATCTATGCCCTCCAAATTCAGCTCCCGGCCTTGTTCTAATCTAGAGGGAGAGGAGATGACCATCTCAAGCTCATTTTCAGTGCCCGGGGGTCCAGGATAAGGAGGAACCAGATTCTGGAGCACTTGGAGGAAGTCTCCTAACTACAGACTGAAAGTCCGCCTCTTCCTCTTCCGGCTCCTCTTCTTCTCTATCTTTTTGTATTATAGGTACCACATTTTTTCTAAAAACCATTAACTTAGCCCTTCCTTATTTCTTTTGAGTCAGAGTTATGAAAAGCCATAAAGGCTTGAATACATGTCACTTCTCACCACTTCTATGATCACCATTTCTATAATACAGTATAATAATTTAAAGATCCATTTAGTGGCCACCTTTCCCAAGAATCTAGAGCATATATAGACCAAACAGTATGACAGTAAAACACCACTTTCCTTTTTGTCATTGGTGAATAAATGTAAATATCCCAGTCCTCCAAGATCTGTCCTAATGGAGTATCTTTTGGGGTTGAGCCACTAGCACACACCCTTAAACAATTCAAGCAAGATTACAGGCAAAATTACATAAGGCAAAACTAGCTTAATATAAGATATTTACATATGCACACAACATACAGACAAGCATTTGTGCCTTACCATGCACAACCAGACAGAATACCAGACAGAATGCCCTGCACCACACAGGGCTATGCCTCCACCCCAATTTAATCCGGCTCGGGTTCAGAAAGCAGCCAAGGACCATGAGAGGTAACATGAGCTGATCAAGCTCACACTGGGTAGGAGGCAAAAGGCAACAGACAAGGGATGCCTCTCATTATAGAGTTATAGAACACTCAATTCAAATTAGGTGAGATGATGGAAATTGCTGAGACTGTGGCTGGGACTAAAAACAGGAAAATTTGTGTCAGTGCTGCAAACAAAAGAGGCCAGCCTCAGCCCCATGAACCCCCAGGCCCTGAAGCAAGCCAGATTACCGGTACTCACCCCAGAGGAATCCCACGTGTGGTCCCACCAGTGTTGCCAGAAAATGAAACTGGACTACAAATGTGTCAGGCTGCCTGTCACTACTTGAGTGAATTAAACAGATCCAGGGTTGAATTCTATCTGAACATTTTATTTTCCAACATTGCTGGCAACATGGGAGAGCAGAAGATCATTCACAAAAATCTGCTCTACTACCCACCTGCTGCTTATATTGGGTAGAAAGACAAATATACATGAGGAACTAGGCAAAAGGTCTAAGATTCGGTATGCCAAAAAATGGTTGCAGAGTAAGTGGGAGATACAGTGACACTCTCCCAGGAGCAAACTTGAAATACAACTGAAGTACTGAAAAGCTGCTATGAAAAATCAAGTGAAGACTAGGTGGGGAGAACTGTGATAACCAAGGATGGAAAGTGGAAACTGCTTATAGCCTGGTAGGAAGGGCGGAGGCACAAAAAGGCTGGCTGGGCTTCCACAGAACAAAAGACTTACACAAGATGAGAGTGAAGGGATAGAAAACATTTTTTGCAGGCAAATGGAAATGAAAAAAAAACAAACAAAAAACTGGGGTAGCAATACACATAACTGACAAAGTAGACTTCAAAATGAAGGCAATCACAAGAGACAATAAAGGTCATTACATAATACTAAAAACATTGATCTAACAAGAGAATATAACCCAGGTAAACATACATGCACTCTATATAGAAGCACATAAATATATATTAAAAAAATATCCAGCCAAAACCGGTTTGGCTCATGGATAGAGCGTCGGTCTGCAGACTGAAGGGTCAGGTTCGATTCCGGTCAAGGGCATGTACTGGTTGCGGGCACATCCCCATGGGGGGTGTGCAGGAGGCAGCTGATCGATGTTTCTCTCCATCGATATTTCTAACTCTCTGTCCCTCTCCCTTCCTCTCTGTGAAAAATAATAAAAATATAAAAAAAAAAATATCCAGAGGACTTTAAGGGAGAGATGGACAAGAATACAGTCATAGAAGGTGACTTTATCACCATGTTGACTTCACTGAATAGATCTTCCAAACAAAAAAAATTAAAAATGAAACAGTCACTCTAAATGAAAAAACATCAATGTAACCAAGAGCTGGTTCTTAGGAAAGATATATAAGATTGATAAACTATTAGCCAGAATCATGAAGAAACAAAAGGAGAGTACTTAAATAAATAAAATAATAAACAAAAGAGGTGCAGTAACAACAGACAGCACAGAATTACAAAGGGTTGTAAGAAAATACTATGAATATCTATATGCAAATAAGCTCCACAACTGGGTGAAATGGACAAGTTGCTAGAAAAATACAGTCTCCCAGGAATCAGAAAGAATCAGAAAACCTGAATAGGCTAATAACAACTGATGAAATAGAAGCAGTAATAATAATAATAATAATAATAATAATAATAAAAACTCCCAGCAAACAAACAAACAAAAAACCCGGTCCTGGTGCTTCACAGGGGCATTTTGCCAAACATTTAAAAAGAATTAACACCTATGCTCATTATATTGTTCCAAAAAAATTTAAGAGGAAGAAACACTTCCAAGTTCTTCCTATGAGGCCACAATTATTTAAATTCCAAAACCAGATAAATGCATTACAAAGAAAGAGCATTACAGGCCAATATCCCTGATGAACATAGATGCTAAAATCCTCAACGTAATACTAGCAAATTGGATCCAACAGTATATTAAAAAGATAACACACCAAGACCAAGTGGGATTAATTCCAGAGATACAAGGTTGGTACAATATTACCAAATAAATAAATGTGATATATAACAAAAACAAATTGGAAGAAAAAAAATCATATGATCATACTAATAGATTTGGAAAAAAACATTTGACAAAATCCAACAACCATTAATAAAAATTCTCAGCAAAATGTGACTAGAAGGATCAAAACTCAACATAATAAAGGCCATATATGACAAATATACAGTGAACATCACACTCAATGGGCAAAAATTAAAACCATTTCTCCTAAGAACAGGAACAGGACAGGGATGTCCACTTTCACCACTTTTATTCATCATAGTGCTGTAAGTTGTAGCCAAGGGATCAGACAAGAAGAAGAAATAAAAGGCATCCAAATTAGAAAGGAGAAAGTAGAACTGTCATTATTCACAGATGACATGATATTCTACATAGAAAACCCTAATAGCTCCACATGAAAACTAGATTTAATAAATGATTTAGACAATGTAGCAGGCTACAAAATTAACACCCAGAAATTGATGGCATTTTTATACTCCAATAATGCATTCTAAGAAAGAAAAACTGAAAGAATAATCTCATTTACCATTGCAACAAAAATATAAGACACTTAGGAATAAACTTAACCAAGGAGGTAAAAGACCTGTACTCAGAAAAACTATAGGACATTGAAAAGAGAGATAGAGGGAAATATAAACAAGTGAAAAAATATACCGTGTTCATGGATTGGTATAATCAACATCATTAAAATGTCCATTGTACCCAGGCAATCTACAGATTCAATGAAATCCCTATTAAAATACCAACAGTATATTTCACATATCTAAAACAATTACTCCAAAAATTTGTATGGAACCAAAAAAAGACCCCAAATAGCTGCAGCAATCTTGAGAGAAAAGCACAAAGTTGGAGGCATCACAATACAAATATCAAACTATAATACAAAGCAATTGTAAACAAAGCAGCCTGGTACAGGCAGAAGAATAGGCAAATAGAGCAAGGAATCAGAACAGAGACCCCCGAAATCAACCCAAGCCATTACTCTCAATTAATATTTGACAAAGGAGACAAGAATATACAATGGAGTCAAGATAGTCTCTTCAATAAATGGTGGTGAGAAAATTGAATAGATACATACCCAAAGATGAAACTAGACCACCAATTTACACCATACAAAAGCATAAACCCAAAATAGATAAAAGACTTAAATGTAAGTCATGAAACCATAAAAATCCTAGAAGAAATCATAGGCAACAAAATCTCAGATATTTCTCATAGCGATGTGTTTACAGATACATTAAGAGATACATCTCTTAGGGCAAAGGAAACTAAGGAGAAAATAAACAAATGGGACTACATCAAAATAAACAGCTCCTGCACAGGAGTAATAAACCATCAATAAAATGAAATTACAGCTCACTGTATGGTAGAACATATTTGGCCATGATACATCTGATAAGTGTTTAATATCCAAAATATATAAGGAACACATACAACTTAACAAAATGAAAACAAACAATCCAACTAAAAAGTTGGCAAAGGACTTAAATAGACACCTCCAAAGCAGACATTCAGATAGCCAAGAGACATATGAAAAAATTCTCAAAGTTCATGAAAGATGTACATATTAAAAAGACAATGAGGTATTACCTCACACATGTCAGACTGGCTACCATCAACAAATGACAAGTGCTGGCAAACATGTGGAGAAAAGGGAACCCTAGTACACTGATGGTGGGAATGCAGACTGGTGCTGCCATCATGGTAAACAGTATGGCATTTCCTCAAAATATTAAATATGGAATTGCCATTTGACCCAGTGATCCAACTTCTAAGAATATATCTTAAGAAACTTGAAACACCAATCAGAAAAAAGTGTATGCACCCCTATGTTCATAACAGCACAATTTACAATAGCTAATATCTACCAAGTGCCCATTAGTAGATTTATGGAAAAAAAGCTGTGGTACATTTATACCATGGAATACTATGCAGCAGTATAAAAGAAGGACCCATTGCCCTTTGAGATAGTACTGAGGGACCTGGTGAGTATTAGGCTAAGTAAAATAAGTCAGTCTGAGAAAGACAAGTATCACATGATCTCACTCATATGTGGAATCTAATAAACAAAATAAACTGATGAACAAAATAGATCCAGAGACATATAAGCATAGAGAACACTGGGGAATCTCAGAGGGAAGGTGGGGAATGGAAGGATGGTGGACATAGACAATAGGAAGCCGGGGCATGGTAAAGATTTGAACGGGGGGGTGGAGGGGGCATATGTAATACTTTAAACAATAAAGATTTAATATATTAAAAAAGAGTGGGTATGCAAATGAAATAAAAGTGGAAAAATGGTTACACATTACAACAATGTGGGCTGGGGATTGCAAGGCCATCTTGGGGTGGCCATCTTGTGTCCACATGGGGGCAGTTATCTTTGACCACATGGGGGCAGGCAGCCATTTGAATATTACTCTTTTATTAGATAGGATAGAGGCCTGGTGCACAGGTGGGGGCCAGCTGGTTTGCCCTGAAGCGTGTCCCAGATCATGGTAGGGGTTCCCTTGGGGTATGGGGAGGCCTGGGTGAGGGGCCTGTGGTGGTTTTCAGGCCAGCTACACCACCCACCAACCCAAATGGAGGCTCTGGTATCTGGGATTCATTTATCTTCTATAATTGAAACTTAGTATCCTTGAGTGGAGCCAAGCCTCCTGCTCACTCCATAGCAGCAGCAATTTTTGTTGGGATTTATTTATCTTCTATAATTGAAACTTTATAGCCATAAGTGGAGGCCAAGGCAGGCCAGAGCTGCAGAAGCTTTGTTTCCTCCATCACCAGGGTAACTCAAGCCTCCTGCTCTCTCCAGGTCTGTGGCTGCCACCACTTTTGTTGGGATTTATTTATCTTCTATAATTGAAACTTTGTAGCCTGGAATGGAGGCCTAGGCTGGCCAGTGTGTGCAGAAAGCTTTGCTTCCTCCATTACTGGGGAAACCCAAGACTCCTGCTCTCTCTGTGGCTGCAGCCATCTTGGTTTGGTTAATTTTCATACTCATTCCTGATTGCCTTGTGGGTGTAGCGGAGGGATGGTCAATTTGCATATTGTTCTTTTATTAGATAGGATGCTGTTCTTGCTAAATGTTCAAATACACCAGTGCAGCTATAAATGGGATGATCTTAATAAGAACTCAGCATTATAACTGTAGCCAACTGCAAAGAATAAACCAACATATAATGACCAAATAGTTTAAGGGATGGCCAAGACTCCCTTTGAGGCAATAGATCTTTTTATATGAATCCCATGTTTCCTTAATTTGCTACAAGTAAATAAAACTGCCTTGGGACAACCATGTCTCCTTCTTGAATACAACACCCGAAGTGGAGAACCTTTGGATTGGATAACAATGTGATCCACATAGGTCAGCCTCCTGGGGCAAAGAGCTACAGTGAAGAAGGGCAAAGGATGGATCTGCAGAGGCAAAGGAAAAATATTTGGCAGAGAAGAGACTTTTAAGTTAATGTTTTAATAGACATTTTAAGTTAGGTACCTTAAAAAGAAAAGAGAGAGAAACAATAAGAAAATTTCATAATTTCCAGATGTATATGTGTTACCAGACAGGGATGGGCTCAGAGTGGGTTTTCCTCAGGCTGGCCTATAGTGTGTGGGCCCTTTTCCTCTTATTTTTATTTTTAAATTAATCTTTATTGTTGAGAGTATGACAGATGTCCTTTTTTTATCCCGATAGTGTGTGGGTTCTTGATTTGGTGCAGGAAATATTTCAAAACACAAGTCCAGGTGATTTTGAGAGTATGTTTATGAAAGCTGGGGACAGTGAAATAAAGGAAAGGTTTAGGGTAGAAGAAGCCACAGCAGAGCACCTAGGCAGGGCTGCTTTGGCTCTAGAAATGTTATAGGAAAGAACGGAGCCTAGGCAGGGCTCCTTCAGCTCAGTGGGAAATCAGGGAAAAGGGGGCCTTGGAGACAGGATCAGGGGCTGAGCCCGGGTCCAGCTGTCACTCTCCAATGCTCTGCTGGCTGCAGTCTCTCACGGGGATCCTTAGAGTTTAGGAAGAAATAAAAAGTTCATGCCTGGAAAGGGGCATGGGCCTGCTCTAAAGTAGTGAGTTTTTGTCCTGAGGGCTTTCTATCCCTTGTTTTTTGTTTGTTAGTTTGTTTTCCATCAGCTTTCCAGGTGCATTTTTAATATGCTAATGCATCAAAATGAGAGTATGGGGGAGTGTGGAATTATTCTTTGTTCTGCTTTGCTTTTATCTTAGGTTTTTCTGGCTTTAATTTGTTTTTTTCCCCTGACTTCATCTACCCTTGGGTTTAGCTGGCACAAATGGCTTTAATTGGGTTTTTGTGCTCTACTTCCCAGACCAGAGTGATTAAAGCTATGTATCCTCTGGTTAGAGAGGAGAATATAAACCATTTGCTTTCATTGTCCTTAGTTGGTGAAGATAAATTTTGTGATTCACAAGCTGGCTGCAAGCCAGCCAAACAGACTGGCCTTGTATAATTTTCTCATCTCAGTTTCCCCATCCCACTTGCCCAGGAATTTTCCCAGCTTCTTACTCTCCTGCCTCATGTGAACCACAGAACCATCTTGCTGGAGAAGCCTGCTGCTTCACTAACAAGGAGCTCAGAGAAGTGGACTAAAATAATGTGCATCACCAGTGGTGCTAACACTGCTATATGAGGGATTTCTAATTTGAATTGTCCTAAATTGAGCCTGTGAAATCTCCATAATATATTATTCCATTAATATGCCAATTTTTTAACTTCTTCAGTTAGTTGACATTGTGGGGATTGCTGGGAGAATGCTTCTGGTTAGCTGTCACTGCATAACAAACCATCCCAGAGCCTAGTGGTTTAAAGCAACAACAATCATTTATTTTTCTCTTGAAACATGGGCAGAAATGCAGTGTGATGGCCCATCTTTGCTCTTTGCTGCTTCATTAGAGGTGGCTCAGTTGTCAGCTGGAGAATCTACTTCCATCTTGCCTCTCTTGTATGGCTGGCAAGTTGGTTCTGCTGGTGGATGAAAGACCAGCCAGGGGAGTGAACCAGTGATTTCATGTCCTCTTCATGTGGATTCAATGGGCAACTTGGCCTTGCTCACCACATGTCCAGGGGAGTAAGCCAGTGATTTCAGGTCCTCTTCATGTGGATTCGATGGACAACTTGGGCTTCCTCACCACATGTTGGCCAAATGCCAAGGGCATATACTCCAGAGAGCAAGGAGGCCTCCTCCCTATCTAACTTTAGAAGTCACAGCCATCCACTAATTGCCAAAGCATTCACAACATCCATGGAATTGCAAGGCAGTGGCACAGACCCCTATAACTCAACAAAAGGAAAAGCAAGCTCAGATTATAAGAAGAATAGGTAGATAGAAGATACTGTTATATCCATCTTTTGAAAATACAATCTACCACAGTAACAAATCATGGTAAATTAAGAAGAAAAAATAAAATTTACACTATTTGAAAAACCTATGCCATATATTTGAAAGCTTATTCCAAATCCTTTTTACAACATCTGCAAATATATTCCTTTCAGCTTGTTCCCTTATATCTTTAATTCATTCTTCATGCTTCATCTTTAGGACTTGTATATTTTTCTCTTTTTTTTCCTGCGCTATTATTCCTTTAGCACATTGCTCTTCAAGTAGTTTAGTTTCCTTCTGTAATTGATCAGCATAGATTATGTTTAGGCCTCTTCCTGACGTTGCAGCTTTCCCCCTATGTCCTTGTAGATGGCATCAGAAAAGTGAGCCCCTCCATTCTTTTTTTTTTTTTTTTTTTTTTTTTTCCTTTTTTTTTTTTTTTTTTTTTAAATTTCTTTATTGATTAAGGTGTCACATATTTGTCCTCATCCCCCCATTCCCATCCCACCCCTCTCCCCACGCATGCCCCAATCCCCTGTTGAACTTAACCGTTGGATAGGCTTATATGCATGCATACAGGTCCTTTGGTTGAACTCTCCCCCTCCCCCCCCCCTCCCCCTACCCTCCCCTATCCTCCCTCTGAGGCCCGATAGTCCGATCGATGCCTCCTTGCTTCTGGTTCTGTTCTTGTTCCTCAGTCTATGTTGTTCATCATTTCCCCTAGATGAGCGAGATCATATGTCACTAGATATATACTAATAAGAACTGAATGTGAGACGAGCAATAATAGTTATGCTGACAGGCAAATGAATCAATCTGTAGCGAGCTTCCCCCTGGACCAACAGTTCTTTTGAGACCCAAATTCAATGTCCAGTAGTTCCTTATGTGTACATGTCAGCACTGACCCCTCAGCTCTGGATGGTGGACAAATGGTGGTAATGGAGGTCCGACTCCCTCTAGTTTGGTCTCGGCCGAACCCAGGGGCACGGCGTCACCCGGACTAAGGGGCACGTGGCCTCACCCATACCCAAGGGGCGCGTGGTCTCACCCGGGCCTGGGACCCAGCCTCACCCGGATGGATCCAGGGGCGCACAGCCTCACCCGGACCCAGGATCTGGCTTCACCTGTCCCCAGGGACGCTTGGCCTCTCCCAGACCCAGGGGCACGTGGCCTCACCCGGGCCTAGGTGCACGAGGCCTCATCCGGATCCAGGGACACATGGTCGCACCCGGACCCAGGGACGCTTGCCCTCTCCCAGACCCAGGGCCACTTGGGCTCACCCGGGCCTAGGTGCACGAGGCCTCACCCGGATCCAGGGACACATGGTCTCACCCGGACCCAGGGACGCTTGGCCTCTCCCAGACCCAGGGCCACTTGGGCTCACCCGGGCCTAGGTGCACGAGGCCTCATCTGGATCCAGGGACACATGGTCGCACCCGGACCCAGGGACGCTTGGCCTCTCCCAGACCCAGGGCCACTTGGGCTCACCCGGGCCTAGGTGCACGAGGCCTCATCCGGATCCAGGGACACATGGTCGCACCCGGACCCAGGGACGCTTGGCCTCTCCCAGACCCAGGGCCACTTGGGCTCACCCGGGCCTAGGTGTATGAGGCCTCACCCGGATCCAGGGACACATGGTCTCACCCGGACCCAGGGACGCTTGGCCTCTCCCAGACCCAGGGGCACGTGGCCTCACCCGGGCCTAGGTGCACGAGGCCTCATCCGGATCCAGGGACACATGGTCGCACCCGGACCCAGGGACGCTTGCCCTCTCCCAGACCCAGGGCCACTTGGGCTCACCCGGGCCTAGGTGTATGAGGCCTCACCCGGATCCAGGGACACATGGTCTCACCCGGACCCAGGGACGCTTGGCCTCTCCCAGACCCAGGGCCACTTGGGCTCACCCGGGCCTAGGTGCACGAGGCCTCACCCGGATCCAGGGACACATGGTCGCACCCGGACCCAGGGACGCTTGGCCTCTCCCAGACCCAGGGCCACTTGGGCTCACCCGGGCCTAGGTGCACGCAGCCTCACTCGGATCCAGGGACACATGGTCTCACCCGGACCCAGGGATGCTTGGCCTCTCCCAGACCCAGGGCCACTTGGGCTCACCCGGGCCTAGGTGCACGAGGCCTCACCCGGATCCAGGGACACATGGTCTCACCCGGACCGAGGGACGCTTGGCCTCTCCCAGACCCAGGGCCACTTGGGCTCACCCGGGCCTAGGTGCATGAGGCCTCACCCGGATCCTGGGACACATGGTCTCACCCGGACCCAGGGACGCTTGGCCTCTCCCAGACCCAGGGCCACTTGGGCTCACCCGGGCCTAGGTGCACGAAACCCCGCCGAGACCCGAGTCCAGGCGAGCCTGCGAGCCTCTGGGCTCAGATGTGGTCACACGCCTCTGGGTCTAGGTGGGGCCTCACGCCCCTGGGTTTGGGTGAGGCCACGCGCCCCTGGGTCCAGGTGAAGCTGGATTCCGGGTTCGGGTGAGGCCATGTGCCCCTGGGTCCGGGCGAATCTGAACCCTGGGTCTGGGTGAGGCCGTGGGCCCCTGGATCCGGGTAAGGCTGGGTCCCGAGTACGGGTGAGGCCGTGAGCCCCTGGATCCGGGTGAGACCACGCGACCAGGGGTCTGAGAGAGGTAACGCGCCCCTGGGTCCGGGTGGCTTCGTGCACCTAGGTCCAGGTGAGGCCACGTGCCCCTGGGTCTGAGAGAGGCCACGCACCCCTAGGTCCGGGCGAGACCATGTGTCCCTGGATCCGGGTGGGGCCTCGTGCACCTAGGCCCGGGTGGGGCCGCGTACCCCTGGGTCTGGGGGAGGCCAGGCGTCCCTGGGTCCGGGTGAGACCGTGTGTCCCTGGATCCGGGTGAGACCTCGTGCACCTAGGCATGGGTGAGGTCACGTGCCCCGGGGTCTGAGAGGCCAAGCGTCCCTGGGTCCGGGTGAGACCATGTGTCCCTGGATCCGGGTGAGGCCGCGTGCACCTAGACCCGGGTGAGCCCAAGTGGCCCTGGGTCTGGGAGAGGCCAAGCGTCCCTGGGTCCGGGTGCGACCATGTGTCCCTGGAGCCGGATGAGGCCTCGTGCACCTAGGCCCGGGTGAGGCCACGTGCCCCTGGGTCTGGGAGAGGCCAAGCGTCCCTGGGTCCGGGTGAGACCATGTGTCCCTGGATCCGGGTGAGGCCTCGTGCACCTAGGCCCGGGTGAGCCCAAGTGGCCCTGGGTCTGGAAGAGGCCAAGCGTCCCTGGGTCCGGGTGAGACCATGCGTCCCTGGATCCGGATGAGGCCTCGTGCACCTAGGCCCGGGTGCGCCCAAGTGGCCCTGGGTCTGGGAGAGGCCAAGCGTCCCTGGGTCCGGGTGAGACCATGTGTCCCAGGATCCTCCATTCTTCTGTACCATTTACTCTATCAGCTCCACCAGCTCCTGCTTTTGAGTTTCCTTCTCAGCCTCATCACTTTGCTTGTTATTGAAGGCACAGCAGCGGTTTCCACACTCCTTGATGATGCTTTGCAGGTTTACCTCTGATGCTGCTATAAACTCAGCCAGTGTCTTATCACCCAAATCATTTTTGCGGGTGAACAAGGTGATCATGTGCTTCATGGCTGGCTCCCCAAAGAGGGTCTTGATCAATGCAATGGTTTTCTGATCCTCTTCCGTGGAGCGGTCCACTGTAGTACCACGATGATGGCATGAGGCCCAGGGCAGGAGGCTAGGACACACCTGCTGATTTCCTCACAGGTGGTCTTCAGTGTCTCCTTGGTATCAAAGAGCCCTCGGGTGTCCACAAGAAGTATCCTCCCCTTCCATTATTGCTCTGCTCTCTGACAGGTATTGGTAACAGCATGAGGAGCAATTTTAGATTCAATTACTCTTCTCCCAAAGATGCTATCTGCTGTTGCACTTTTCCCACTTTCAGTTTTCCCCAACAGAACAATCCTCAGAGTGTTGTCCTGAAGGCCAGCCATGTTTGTTTCAAGATATTCTGGGCCTCAGGCTTCCACAAGACCTTATGGAAGGGGAGGAGCGTGCAGAAGAGTTAACTTAGCTAAGTGATGGCAATTCCCAAACCTCTTTTCTTTGTTCTTTTTCTCCATGAAAATTTGTAATGATCTATTACTCATACTGATGCAGAGAGATGACACAGTTCAATTATTATGGGAAAAATAATAGATCAGAGTCTCCCCACAAAAGAGTACAAGGTTCAGATGCTTTCACTGGGGAATTCACTGAAAACTTTAAAGATCTGATTATTTCAATGCGATGTGAGCTATTCCTGATCATATAAAACAGAGGGAAATCTCTCAGTTCTTATATGAGTAAAGTATTATAGTGATCCCAAAGGCTACCAAATAATTCACCAATAAGTAAAGCTATAGATGTATCTCACTTGGAAATATTAATTCAAAAATTCTAAATAATTTGACACTAAAAATGTAATACACCATGATTGCATAATTTATTTCAGAAATACTAGGATGACTCAATATGGGAAATTAGTTGTTACAACACATCCCATTAATAGATGAAGAAAATTATCTAGATGAAGAAAAGACATTTGATGGAATTCAAACCCGACTCATGTTTAAAGCATTTCATAAAGTTGGAATTAATTGATACTTCTCTAACATGAGTTTATATAAGTATAAATTTGAATATTTTTCATAACCTTTTTCCTCTGTAAGTGATAAATAGTGGTTTATAAAGCATTTTGATGAAAAAAATATATTCCTCTAACATGATTTTATATAACTAAAGTTAATTTTTTTGGTCAGCATCTTTTTTTTCATGCAGGTGACAAACAGTGCATTATAAAGTTAAGTAGTATATTATAAACTTCAAATAATGGATAATAAGGTATATTTGAATGAAGAAAAAAGAAAGTTATCTGGAACTATTAAGAAAAACAATGAGAATGAAGGACTAGCTCTTCCAGGAGTCAAGCATCATAGTTTCTATGATTAAAGCAGTATGATGTTGGTGCATTCATAGAGAGAACAGTGAAATTAAAGAATAAAATCCAGAAATAGACCAAATTAATCATACTCTATTCATTTATTTTCAATTCCATTCCATTATGTTACAGTTATATTCAGTAAGGCAGCATCTCACATCAATGGGGGAAGATAAAGCAACTTTGGGATAACTGTATAACCATATAGAAAAATATAAAACTACTTCTATTGCCCCATGCCATTCAAATTTCAAATAAATTAGAAGTTTAAATGTAAAAAAACTAATCCATATAAATAATAGAAAAAACATGGATACATTTTTTGTAAAATAAGGGTAGGGAAAGTATTTCTAAGATTTGAAAAAGAATAAGGAAAAGGATTAATAAGTATGATTACATGAAAATCTCACACATAGGACAAAAAACATCATAGACGAATTAAAGCACACAGGTCAAACTAGGGAAAGAAACATTTTCCAACTTACATCCAAGGGTCGAATATTCCTGTTATACAAAGAAATTTAAGAAGAATAGAAATGAAAAATCGACAACTCAATAGAAAATGGACCAAGGGATAGGAATAAATACCCAGAGAAAAAGAAATTAAAATGTGTCTTGAATATATCAAAATACATTAACATATACTCATAATAGGGAAAATAAATCAAAACACAAAAAGTAAAATAAATTAAAATTACACCTCTATTTCTGAGGTCAGATACTACTTCTCCCCTCCAGGTTTGGCAACAATTCAAACGTTTTCTGGCCTAATATGTAGGTAAAGGTATGGCAAAAGCAGGTCCTCTCCTGCATGGCTGGCAAGAATGGAGAAACAGTCCAAACTCCACAGAGGAGAAGTCAGCATTGTGCTGCAAAAGTACACATGCATTTTTCCTTTGATTGTCAATCCCCAATTTTAGGATTCTTCCTAAATTACACTGACAAATGTACAGAAAAAAAATGATGCATAAAGCTATTTATTGCATCATGATTTGCAAAAGCAAAAAACCCAAATCCTATGAAATGGTCATTACTAGGAATAAACTAAGATATAGTCACACAGTGAAGTACTATAGAACTGTGAAAAGGAATGAGATGTGTCTCTTTATACCAGCATGGAGAGATCTCCAGGATGTATCATTAAGTGAAACAAAGCAAGACAAAAAACAAAGTGAAGTTTACTTACCGTTTCTCTAATAAGGAGGAAAAAGAACTACACATATAAAACATAATATATATATATATATATATATATATATATATATATATATATATATATATTTCATGTATATGAAAAGGTAAAAGCAGGATACTCTGAAAACTAAACCAACAAACATTTATTTATATGAGAATGGGAGAAGCAGGGTGGAGGGGACAGGGACAGAAGCTGGAAACTGGATGTCTTTCTAACACTAAGATATCATAGCTTTGATCTTGAAACCATGTAAGTAGTTTACATAATTATACAATAAAATTTATGTTTTAAGATATTGAAATCAAAAGCAAATGAAACAAACAAATCTCATTGTATTTTATGTGGTGGATGAATCACATAAGTAATTGGTCCAAATAACTTGAAAATGCAATTATTTAATTCGTCCAAGTAACTTGAAAATGCAATTATTTCATTGTCAATATCTAAACAGATTGTACTAAGGCCAAAAAAAACCAAAACAAAACAAAACAAAACAAAAAAACAATCAAAACTTGAATTAAATTTCCCCCAAAAAAATCCTGTTTTTAGTTGTGTTTTTTTGTTGGTGGTGGTGGTGGTGGGTTTTTTTTTTGTGTGTGTGTCTACTTTTTAAGTCCATTGAAAAGGCATAGAGTTAATAATGAGCCCAGTGACAAAGAGCACCCTTAGTGCCCAGAGTGTAGTCTTCAAATGCCATTCATTTCCCACCAAACGATTGGGGCTCTATGGAGAAAGTACTGATTTTAGGAGTAGGCAGGAAATATTTGAGTCAACTAGAAAGCCAGGATGCTATAAAAAATCTCTAGGAATTTATCAAAAGGACTTATGAGTCAACTTCAAGAGAATCAAACTGGACAAAGATGCAACAATTTGAGCACCAGTAATAATTCCAATGAATCAAAATGTATCAAATATGTTGAAATCCATGAGTTCATAGTAATGCCTTCTTCTTAAAAGTAGTACATAACCCTATTGGGAGTCTGCAAGGAAAACATTTAATTGTTCTGAACATTGACCAAAAAGGGGAAAAAATCAAAAATTTATCTTGCCTTACTATATAACTAAACCTCGTGGAAATAATAGGATGGTTGAGGGAAATTTTCTTATGATTATTCCACCTCATTAATGGAGAAAAAATGATAGAATTTGAATATCATCATTTCTGACCCTTAATGAAACTCAGCAATCATTAATGTCATAAGAAGAGAGACAATCAAATATTATGTGCCTTCTGATAGAAGTTGACAGCTGCACCTATGAAGTACTCCCACCACAAAACAGTCAAACCTAAATCTGATCAAGTGTCTCCTTTAAAATAAATTCACACAAAAACACCAGAACTAGAAGAGCAGGAGAAATGACACCATGAGGATGTAATCAGCAAAATGTACATTGCCTGGTTCTGTTAGATAAAAGACTTCCCCTTTCTCACCAGAGAAATTTCCCAGAAAGTATCAGGGAAAATTGGAAACCTACATATTAAGATAAATTTAAGAAAAATAAAACAATTGTGATTTATGAATCTTATTTGGATCTGACTTCAAACCAATTTTTAAAATTATGAGACAATCAGGGAATTCTGAATGCAACTGGTAATTTTCTAAAATTTCTACTTGCTTTTTGAAGTCTGATTATGGTAACATTTTTAAATGGTTTCAAATATTTACTGAGACAGTGTCTAATGGTTGCTTCAAAATAATGTGGGGTGCGTGGGGAGTAGTGAGAATATAGATGAAACAAAATGACATCTATTGGTAATTGTTGAAGCCTGGTGTAGGTACATGGAAGTTCCTTGTACTATTGTCTTTATCCTATCTAATAAAAGAGTAATATGCAAATTAACCATCACCTTGATACACCCACAGGCCACGCCCACAAGCCATGCTCACCAGTCAATCAGGAGTGAGCATGCAAATTAACCCAATCAAGATGGCTGTGGTAACAGAGAGAGCAGGAGGGAGGCTTGGGTTTTCCTGGCAATGGAGGAAGCCAAGCTTTCTGCACACCCTAGCACGTCCAGGCCTCCCTTAAGGCTACAAATTTTCAATTATAGAAGATAAATAAATCCCAACATAAATGGCTGCCACCATGGAGTGAGCAGCTTGGCTCTGCTACAGGCTACAAAGTTTTGATTATAGAAGATAAATAAATCCCAGATACCAGGGCCTCCTCATTGGGGGTGTGGCTGGCCTTAAAACCACCATAAGCCCCTCACCCAGGCTGCCCCATGACCCAAGGGAACCCCCACCCTGATCTGGGACAAACTTCAGGGCAAACCAGCTGGCCCCCTCCCATGCACAAGGCTTCTATCCTATCTAATAAAAGAGTAATATGCAGATTGATCATAACTCCAACACACAAGATGGCTTCCCCCATGTGGTCAAAGATCCTGCCCCCATGTGGAAACAAGATGGCCACCACAAGATGGCCAGCAGGGAAGAGCAGTTGGGAGGGACCAGGCCTGCAAGGGAGGGCAGTTGGGGGCGATCAAGCCTGCAGGGGAGGGCAGTTAAGGGTGATCAGGCCTGCAGGGGAGGGTAGTTAGGGGTGACCAGGCTGGCAGAGGAGGGAAGATGGGGGCAAACAGGCTGGCAGGGGAACAGTTAGACATTAATTAGGCTGGCAGGGGAGTGGTTAGGGGGTGATCAAGCTGGCAGGCAGAAGCGGTTAGGGGCAATCAGGAAGGCAAGCAGTCGAGCAGTTGGGAGCCAGCAGTCCTGGATTGTGAGAGGGTTGTCCAACTGCCCGTTTAGACCCCATCCTGGTGGGTCTAAATGGGCAATCGGACATGCCCTGAGGGTGTAGTCTGGGCTGAGAGACACCCCACACACCCCCGCCATGCACAAATTTCATTCAACGGGCCTCTTAGTCACTGAATAAGTTTAAAAATTTTTCCACAATTAAAAATTTAACCTGTGTAATAAAACCACTATTGAATACTCTACACTAAGAACCCTTGTAAATGTTTTGTACATTATCTCATTTATTACCCCAAATGCTAATTTTACTTTTCTAACTTTTAAAATAAGAACATTGATGTGGCTCAAAAATACTGAGACATTTGACCATGGTCACAGTGCTAACAGGTATCAGGCAGAGAAGGGATCCAATTCAAAGTCTGTCTGACTACCGCTTTCCTCCTAACTACTGCATACAACAGCCTCTTAGTTTCTTCTCAGACCCAGGATTCTAAAATCCCATTGAATAAGAATTAGATCAAGAAGGGAGTCCACACTCTTTCTAGAATGGAGAACTGGCAGGAAGCCTATAACTAGGGAAGTTAATAGGAAGGTGTCACATACATTGTTCCTCCAGAATAGCCAACCCTCTCCCTATGACACTCCCTCCTCACATCACATGTTACACTATTGGGGTCACAGTTTCTCTCTGCTATGTGATGGAAAGGATTCAGCAAACTGCAGTCCAGATTTCCTCTGCCCTTAGTGATTGAGCAACACCTAGAGCAGTGATGGCGAACCTATGACACTCAAGTCAGCACTGACACGCGTAGCCATTTCTGATGACACACGGCTGCTGAGGTGGCCGCATGCGGAGGATGAAACATTTGCTGCTCCTGAGGATGAAACATTTGCGAAATAATGTTTTTTCTCAAAGTGACACACTACCCGAGTTATGCTCTGTTTTTTGGCAAAGTTTGACACACCAAGCTCAAAAGGTTGCCCATCACTGCCCTAGAGTCATACCACTCTGAAATCCTGCTTATTTTTCAGTAAAAAGAGAGCAGTCTCTAAATTGCCTTTGAGGTTCAAAGACCTGCCATGGGGAAACTTATTTCCTATCCAGGGAAAAGGAGGGCTTGACAGGCAGCCCTCAGTGTCTATCACAGCGGCAAATGCATGAAGGTACACAAGTCAGCACAAATGTGTCCTGTTCAATATGAGACATGTAACATTGTGTTAATAAAACTCCTGACTCTCCTCTCTACCATCTGCCATTACCCTCTGAAAGCACCGCCTCCCCATCTCCTGCATCTCCCCCACACACCACACACGCTGTGCTACTGGCACAGAACCAGGTCCCTCCTGAGACAAGAACCCATGCCCTGCACACTCCCTGGACATACTGCCCTCACAGCTCTGCCACTCAGGACCACTTCTCAGCCAGGTTCACCTTCTTTATCATCCGTTGATGAGTTCTCAGGTTTTCTCCAAAGAAGCTCTTTGAGTGTGGGCTTTTGCTTTGATTGTGAGGATGAAATGTTTAAGCCTTCTTAACCCACTGATCCAGGAAGCACAGATGGGGTAGAGTCAGTGGAGGAACTGTTTGCCTTTAAAGAGACAGTCATATTTCCCCTAATTTGGTGGGTGCTTCAGATTTGCCAAATTGAAAAAACAATTTGAAAAAAATTGAAAAAAACACACATTTCTTTTCCTCCTTGTGCCCAATCTCATACTCAATTTCCAAAGCTATATTGGATGTTTTGGATTATAGTGGAGATCCAAAAGGCCCGATTAAATGACCTAAATCTTGCTCAGAAGGCCAAGCACAGTGTCTGTCATCTTCCTTGGTGTAGTGGGAGACTGTGGGGTCATTCTGGAAGAAGGAAGTTGGGTATGTGACTTCGTGAAATCTCAGATGTTCACTAGGGATGTAACAATATGTGTTTTGAGTCTATTATTTTAGGAGGGTCTCAAGGTACTCATTCAGAAAGTAACAGGACTCAGGTACAAAGCCAAAGTAGTCTAAACTACTGTGAGCCAAGGAGAAAAGAGAAGAGGAGGCCTGGGAAAGTCTCCAGTAAACAAGTAGGCTCTCTGTTTTGTTTTGTTTTTTTTTTCCATATGGTTCTTGCAATATTGAAAGTTTGTATGACCTGACAACTAAACATGCACCTGAGGAATAGATGCAACTTTCCCTCCTAACCTTCCTAACTTCTCCACCCCAGGTCCAGACAGAGTCAGCTTACTCTAGATCAGGCGTCATCAAACTACGGCCCGCGGGCCACATGTGGGTGTTTTTGCCGTTTTGTTTTTTTACTTCAAAATAAGATATGTGCAGTGTGCATAGGAATTTGTTCATAGTTTTTTTTTAAACTATAGTCCAGCCCTCCAATGGTCTGAGGGACAGTGAACTGGCACCTGTTAAAAAAGTTTGAGAAACCCTGCTCTAGATTTTCCAGTGGATGGATCCATTAGGCTCTAAAAATTGTTTTTAGGTGAGATGCAGGCTGCCAAAATTCTCATGGTTCACAAGATGTTCTAGTTGTTACATCACCATAAAAATACTGAGTTTTTATTATATACTTGTGACCCAGTGCACGAATTCGTGCACATTGAAAGGAAATTATTTAGAGAGAGAAACCAAGATGGCGGCTTAGGTGAAACACCTAACCTGCAGCCGGGCACAACAATTTCAAAGGCACAACTAGAGGTCAGAACGGACATCGTCCAGAACCACAGGAGAGCTGGCGGACTGAAATGCCCACAGCTGGGGGGAAGGAGAAGGCCACGGGGACAATCGGGGGAGACGTAAAAGCCTGAGGTATGGAGAAACTGGCGGAGACACGAGCACGCGCGCCTGCGGGGAGGATGGAGCCGGAGAGGAAGGGGCGGCTGATGGCCTGGCCGGCGTTCACTGGCAGGAAGGAGATAAAGGCTCCGGAGTGCGCTAAGCTCCGGCTCCGACTGCACTGAGCGCCAGTTCCGGGCGAAACCCTGGGAAGCCAGGCGCATGCTGGGGGAATGAATCTGGGCTGTGGGGCGCAGGCACAGAGGAGCGGGGGAAGGCAGAGCTCCAGAGGCGCGCACGGGAAGGGGCGCAAAGGACGGACTGTTGCCTGCGCCACTGAACTGCCCTAGCGGGAAGGAGACATAAGCTCAGGACCGTGCTGAACCCCAGTTCCGACTGCACTGAACCCCAGTTCCGGGCGAAACCCTGGGAAGCCAGGCGCACGCTGGGGGAATGAATTTGGGCTGTGGTGGCGGAGGCACAGAGAAGGACGGACTTTTGCCTGCGCCACTGGGTGGCCCTGCTGGGAAGGAGACAGGGACGCCAGACTGCGCTGAGACCCAGTTCCAACTACACTGAAACCCAGTTCCAGGCGAGAATCTTGGAGTCCAGATTCATTAGGGGAGGTACTGGACTGTTTGGCAGTGGGCGAAACTCCAGGGCGCGTTTCTCTCAGAGGTGTTTGCAAGGAATACAGAGGGACACAGACACAGGAGCCTCATAGGGCGGGGCTGACAGGAAGCCAAGGTTGTAGGCTCCACCCTGTAGCTCCGCCCCAGCCAAGCTGAGCAGAAGCTTTTTCCTGCTGAGTGCCTCAGGTAGTGGCTGACCCACACTACATTGGAGACCCAGAAACGAGGGCATCTAGTGGTTGGTGGGAGATGACACCAGATTTCAATCACTTGCATAAGGGAGGCATTCTAGAGGCAGACTCAGTGAGCGCCAAGGCATTGCTGCATCAAGACCCGGCCCACAAACATGTCTCCTGCACAGCAACTCTTCCTATATAGACAAAGAGGGTCCTCACGGCCAATTGGCCTGGAGGACAATTCCTCCCAGTGACACCAACAACAATCAATACTTAACTGTACAAAGGAGGACCAAGATGGAGACATAGGGCGGCAGCCTGATCGTTGCCTACCACAACAATATTGAGACTACGACGGGAGAGCAGAGCAGACACCAGCCAGAAAGACCGGGGGGCTGGCTGAGCAGATGCTCTACAACTAGAATAAAAGAGAGGGGTACGCAGGATGATGCTGATGCCGGTGACCCAAAGTCCACACTTTAAGAACTATGGCTCAGGCGACACAATGGCGGCCTGGAACGTGCTCGGCGCAGTTCCCCCGGCGGTCTCCGGCTGAGGGGACGGCTCCACTCGCTGCCGAGCACGGACAGACGAGCCCCTGGGAGACATGGGGTGGGAGACTCCGTGCTTGCTGACCTCCGAGTCCTTCAAGAATCTCAATGCCCCGAAGTGGCCAGGTGCGCACGCTCAGCGACTGGCCACCGTTGCAGACGCAAGGGCCGACGCAGCGACACCGGACCAGCCCACCGCCGGGCACCGGGCACACCGGAGCCTTGCCGAACCCGCCGCCCAATGAGTTCTGCGGCAGCCGCCCTGGAGCTCTGAGAAAATGACCAAAGGAATTGCTGAGAGGGAATTGACCAACAGGAATTGGGATCAAGAAGACGAAACCCCGCTGAGACCCGAGTCCAGGCGAGCCTGCGAGCCTCTGGGCTCAGATGTGGTCACACGCCTCTGGGTCTAGGTGAGCCCTCACGCCCCTGGGTTTGGGTGAGGCCACGCGCCCCTGGGTCCAGGTGAAGCTGGATTCCGGGCTCGGGTGAGGCCATGTGCCCCTGGGTCCGGGTGAATCTGAACCCTGGGTCCGGGTGAGGCCGTGGGCCCCTGGATCCGGGTAAGGCTGGGTCCCGAGTACGGGTGAGGCCGTGAGCCCCTGGATCCGGGTGAGACCATGCGACCAGGGGCCTGAGAGAGGTAACACGCCCCTGGGTCCGGGTGGCTTCGTGCACCTAGGTCCAGGTGAGGCCACGTACCCCTGGGTCTGAGAGAGGCCACGCACCCCTAGGTCCGGGCGAGACCATGTGTCCCTGGATCCGGGTGGAGCCTCGTGCACCTAGGCCCGGGTGGGGCCGCGTGCCCCTGGGTCTGGGGGAGGCCAGGCATCCCTGGGTCCGGGTGAGACCGTGTGTCCCTGGATCCGGGTGAGGCCTCGTGCGCCTAGGCCCGGGTGAGGCCACGTGCCCCTGGGTCTGGGGGAGGCCAGGCGTCCCTGGGTCCGGGTGAGACCGTGTGTCCCTGGATCCGGGTGAGACCTCGTGCACCTAGGCATGGGTGAGGTCACCTGCCCCGGGGTCTGAGAGGCCAAGCGTCCCTGGGTCTGGGTGAGACCATGTGTCCCTGGATCCGGGTGAGGCCGCGTGCACCTAGACCCGGGTGAGCCCAAGTGGCCCTGGGTCTGGGAGAGGCCAAGCGTCCCTGGGTCCGGGTGAGACCATGTGTCCCTGGAGCCGGATGAGGCCTCGTGCACCTAGGCCTGGGTGAGGCCACGTGCCCCTGGGTCTGGGAGAGGCCAAGCGTCCCTGGGTCCGGGTGAGACCATGTGTCCCTGGATCCGGGTGAGGCCTCGTGCACCTAGGCCCGGGTGAGGCCACGTGCCCCTGGGTCTGGGAGAGGCCAAGCGTCCCTGGGTCCAGTGAGACCATGCATCCCTGGATCCGGATGAGGCCTCGTGCACCTAGGCCCGGGTGAGCCCAAGTGGCCCTGGGTCTGGGAGAGGCCAAGCGTCCCTGGGTCCGGGTGAGACCATGTCCCAGGATCCGGGTGAGGCCTCGTGCATCTAGGCCCGGGTGAGCCCAAGTGGCCCTGGGTCTGGGAGAGGCCAAGCGTCCCTGGGTCCGGGTGAGACCATGTGTCCCTGGATCCGGGTGAGGCCTCGTGCACCTAGGCCCGGGTGAGCCCAAGTGGCCCTGGGTCTGGGAGTGGCCAAGCGTCCCTGGGTCCGGGTGAGACCATGTGTCCCAGGATCCGGGTGAGGCCTCGTGCACCTAGGCCCAGGTGAGCCCAAGTGGCCCTGGGTCTGGGGGAGGCCAAGCGTCCCTGGGTCCGGGTGAGACCATGTGTCCCTGGATCCGGGTGAGGCCTCGTACACCTAGGCCCGGGTGAGCCCAAGTGGCCCAGGGTCTGGGAGAGGCCAAGCGTCCCTGGGTCCAGGTGCGACCATGTGTCCCTGGATCCGGATGAGGCCTCGTGCACCTAGGCCCGGGTGAGCCCAAGTGGCCCTGGGTCTGGGAGAGGCCAAGCGTCCCTGGGTCCGGGAGAGACCATGTGTCCCTGGAACCAGGTGAGGCCTTGTGCAACTAAGCCCGGGTGAGGCCACGTGCCCCTGGGTCTGGGAGAGGCCAAGCGTCCCTGGGTACGGGTGAAGCCAGATCCTGGGTCCGGGTGAGGCCGTGTGCCCCTGGATCCATCCGGGTGAGGCTGGGTCCCAGGCCCGGGTGAGACCACGCGCCCCTTGGGTATGGGTGAGGCCACGTAACCCTTAGTCCGGGTGACGCCGTGCCCCTGGGTTCGGCCGAGACCAAACCAGAGGGAGTCGGACCTCCATTACCACCATTTGTCCACCATCCAGAGCTGAGGGGTCAGTGCTGACATGTACACATAAGGAACTACTGGACATTGAAATTGGGTCTCAAAAGAACTGTTGGTCCAGGGGGAAGCTCGCTACAGATTGATTCATTTGCCTGTCAGCATAACTATTATTGCTCGTCTCACATTCAGTTCTTATTAGTATATATCTAGTGACATATGATCTCGCTCATCTAGGGGAAATAATGAACAACATAGACTGAGGAAGAAGAACAGAACCAGAAGCAAGGAGGCATCGATCGGACTATCGGGCCTCAGAGGGAGGATAGGGGAGGGTAGGGGGAGGGGGAGAGTTCAACCAAAGGACCTGTATGCATGCATATAAGCCTATCCAACGGTTAAGTTCAACAGGGGATTGGGGCATGCGTGGGGAGAGGGGTGGGATGGGAATGGGGGGATGAGGACAAATATGTGACACCTTAATCAATAAAGAAATTTAAAAAATAAATAAATAAATAAATAAATATTAATAAAAAAATAAAAAAATAAAAAAATAAAGAAAGAAAGGAAATTATTTAGAGGGAAGCTGGCAGGGTAGGACTGGGCAAGATGGGCTGGACACGCCCTGGAGCCAACCTCCGGTGATCCCTCCCCTGCTGGCTGCACCGGGGGCTGTACCAAGGGCATCTGCAGAGCAAGTGGGATCCACCCTGCAGGTGAGGTCCCTGGGCCTGGCCTGCAGGGATCAGGCCAAAGCCAGCTCTCTGACATCCCTTGAGGAGTCCTGGAGTGTGAGAGCTCCTTCCTCTCTGGTTCCAGGGTGTGTTACTCAAGAACTGCTGCAACCAATTCAGGAAACTCAGCAGCTCATGAGTTGAGCGTCTGCCCCCTTGTGGTAAGTGCTCGTCATGGCTGCTTAACATTTTATATGTATATAGATTTTGTTCACTAGGTTGAGAAATTTGATCAGTCAATGTTTAAGGATAGGTACTATCCAAATATCTCCACCATTGCCAAGTTTCACTTCACTCTCCACATTCCCTGAATAAAACTTATTCTGCTAGAAGCCTCTTTGGGTGTTTTCCTGGTCAACCAATTGCTTCCCCAGGTATTCCCTTAGGTACACTGTTAAGTTCCTTAAAGGGAAAAGGGAAGTGGTTGAAATAGAATCCACTGTGGCTACATTGTTTGGAGCACTGTTCCAAGAACCAGAAAGTCTCCATTTTAATCCCTGGTCAAGGTGTATGGGAGAGAACTTATCAATGTTTCTCTCTCACATCTCTCTTTCTCTCTCTCTCTCTCTCTCTCTCTCTCTCTCTCTCTCTCTCTCTCTCTCTCTCTCTCTTCTCCCTTCTTCCCACTCTAAAATCAATTTTTACAAAAAAGAATCCACAGGGTGTAGGATACAGGTCTTGAATGGTAACAGGCTTAAGGTCATTGGCCACAGAGGAGCATATGAAACACAACAGTCCCATCTCTGAACCCTAACTTAAGAGTGATCTCCTTCTAGAAGACTTGTGATAGGAGCCTTGCCTCATATTTCTTTTGCACTGTTCTCTTGGCCATGCTCTTCGACATTAGGAGCTCCTTTCCACATCCAGCTCTGCTGTGAGCCACCTGTCTCTCTGCTGTGGGTCCCCACCAGCTCTCCCCACTCCCAGGATGCTGCTCTTTCAACATAGTCAGAAGCAAAGAGATGAATGGGGAGAAGGCCACAGCTTCCTTTGTTACGTTTTCCATTTATTCTTTTTTTCCATTTTTTCTTCACATCATACACACATGGCAATGTGGATGTATATGAATTTTTCCAAAGGTTGTGGGTTATTTAAAAAAACACATTTCTTTAACTTTTACCAGAGTCTGCCTTGTGGAGCTCAGGGCTTTTTCAGCTGCTCAGATCTAGATAAATTCAAAGCTCAAACTTATTACAACATTGCAAAAATAATAACAGGAGATGAAAATAACAGATTCCTCACACTGTGCTGACTCTTCCACAAATCAACAATTAAACTTGGTGTACCAGTTGCCTATTGCTGCCATAACAAATTTAAAAAATGTAGTGGCCTGAGGCAATTATAATGAATTCTCTTAGAGTTATGGAGGTCAGAAATCTGAAATTAGTCTTATGGAGATAAAATGATGGTATCATCAGGGATGATCTTTCTGAGGGCTCTAGAAGACAATCTATCTCTTGCCTCTTCCAACTTCGAGAAGCTTCCAGAATCCATAGCTTGTGTCCACATCACTCTAATCTCTGCTGCCATCATCACATTGCCTTCTTCCTCCTTTGATCTTCTTGCCTCCATCTTCTAGGGACCTTTGTGATTACATGTAGAACCCACTCTTATAGACAATCTCCTCATCTCAAAATAATTAACTTCATCACATTTGCAATAAGGTAATATTCACAGGTTCTGTGAATTAGAGCGGCTATCTTGAAGTGGGTAATTTTCAGGATACCACATGTGGATACGTTATCCTCTTTGCAACTCACTTTCATAGTCTTTAAAATTAGAGTATTTGCTTCATAGGTGTGGTGTTGGTATAAGAGCATGGGGTGCTGCTGTTAAAAAGTACTTAAAAGGTGCAAGTGGTTGTGGAATTGAGGGTAATCCACAGAAGCTGGGAGAATTCTTAGGGACCTGATACAGAAGGTTCAGATTTTCCTTGAAGAAACTATTGCTAGGAATTTGAATATTAAAGGTGAGATCTCAGATCAAAGTGAGGACCTTGGTATTGGGCACTGGAAGAAAGGTGATACTTGATACAAAGTCGGGGGAAGTCTCGGAGTTTTATTCTGCTGGGTGGAAAGAAGAGCTTGTAAGTGATGAACTTGAGTCTTTAGCTGAGGAGGTTTCCAAGCACATTGTGGGGGGTGCAGTCTGGTTTCTCCTTGTAAAATGCAAAAGGCAAGAGATTGGAGTGCTGAATCCACCAGCCAAGGACATCCAAAGATTGTCAGCAATAAGAGGACCTGGATACCAGCAAGTGAGGATCCCCCTAACTCCTTCAGAGAGACCATGGCTCTACTGACCTTTTGATACTTGACCCTCTGAACTATGGGATCATATGTTTCTTTGGCTTTAAGCTACACTGTTTGTGGTACTATGTTACATCAGCCCTAGGAATCTCATACAACACCTTGCTCCTTCCTCCACCTTTTCTCCTGCCCTCCTCCTGTTCCATCCTCTCTGCATCCCAGAGATTTCCCTTTCTGCATGAGCTTGTGTTTATTAGAGTAATCCTTCCCATCCCCACCCACTCATCTGGCCCAGGAGGACCACAGAAGCTGCTGATGAGTGTAGTGGTGGCTTTCTCAGAAACATTTAATCTCTGCATGACCCTTTTTCTCAGTGATCTCACCCTGTCCAGGATTCCAGACTCTAGATCCGCCCTCTTTCCATCCTTTTCACTTTTACCCTTTCTGGACTCAGACCCTTTACAGAAGAATTTAACAGTCATCAAAAATTTTACAACCCCAAAACAAAACCATAAACGTCTTTTTTTTTAGAGAAAGGCAAAGAAAATGAAGGGCTCCTGGATTCTTAAGGGGAAGGGGCAGATTGCCGGCTGGTGTGAGCACAACCGGTCCTGAGACCACTTCTGCCTGAGAGCATGCTCCAGGCCCACCTGCAAGAGCCAACCTCACACTTCCACAGAGCACCACATTCCTACAAAAGAATAGTTTTACAAAAACTCACTGACACAGACAATACTATGGTGTTTATCAAAAAGATGGAGTGAGAGGGGCCAGGAAAGTGTAAAGGGGTCAAACATTTGGTGACAGAAGGTGACTAGACTTTGGCAGGGCACACAATGCAATATATAGATGAGGTATCATGGAACTGTACTGCTGAAACCTGTATAATGGTATTAACCATTGTCACCCCAATAAATTTAATTCAAAAAAGAATAAATAGTTTTACCTAAAAACTTAAGGAGGGCATTATCCCTTACAAAATAAGACAAAATGAGTTTTCATGCATTTAAATATATCTAAGCCAGCAGCCTCTGCTGCAGCATAGGATCGCTAACATGTATGACAATGTGTCCCTTCTGTTATCCCAGTGACACTTTCTTTGTTCCATGAGGTTCAGAGGAGACTGTCATATTAGCACATCAGCACTGGTGTCTGCCATTAACACATGAAATTCAGTCAGGAAAGATATGTGCTTCTGATTCTGCACTATTGAGTCTATGGCTTTGGACAAAACATAACCCCTCTGAGCCCTGGTATCTCTACAGATGAGAAGATAGGGAAGGGTCAGATCATCTAAGTCTGATGCCCCCCAAACCCCCAGGATTTACATTTTACACCAATACCTGGGCCTTGTCCCTAGAGAAGAAGTCCTCACACTCTCCCACTGGTTTGAATCCTGATCCTTGGCTGCTTACCCACACTTCTTATCAGATGTTCATGAATTATAGTGATAAACCTGTGACAGTAAACAGGGTTCCTCATGGAAGACCATTGGAGGGACCAGTCCTGGGCCTCTTGGTTTGAGAAGTCTATGTGAAGGAGCAATATTACTTCGGGCCTTAGCTCCCATGCTCTGCGTGCTGGGGGTCATTAGAGTCATGTGTAGTTACAGACAGTGACAGATCCCAGCCCCATTACCATGTGGCACCAACAGCCAAGAAAGCAGAAAGCATGGAAGCAAGTGTGCTTCTCCCACAGTCTCTGCCACTCTCAGCACACCCTCCACTCCCTTCATTACTCATCTGCCAGGACTCTTTAGTCTGATCCCTCCAAAACCCATTCGTTGGCTGGGACAACTCTGAATTCTTAGACCTTGACCTTGGTATGGAAGAAAAGCATCCTTAGAACAGGAACCAGGAAAGAATTTAGATGCTACCGGATCCATTTGATAGCGTTCAATCACTTGCCTCTTTTCTGAGATTTTCAGTTTGATTTGCATAATTTTTTATGATATCTGCATTCCTTACTTTTGTATTTAGTTTGATATCTTTATTTATTTATTTATTTATTTATTTGCTTCACTCCAGTTCTCCCATAAACATATGTTCTTAGGTGCTTTATTACTACTGATAAATGCTGTAAGTACATCTTTACCAAGTGACAAAGGTTCAATTTTAATGTGTATCCAAGTACAAAATTTTAATTGTTTCTCATAGTCCACTCTATTTCTAAGAAATGAGCTATAAGATGTTATTGTAAATTCACTTGTGCACAGGAAAGCATGCATCCTGCCTCCACCACAGTACTTTCCAGCCTCACTCCCTCTTTGTTCTGTTTAAGTATCACTTAAAGTTTTGGTCACAGCACAGGCTAGAAAGGCTAGGTTACAGGGACACATCCCCTTATCCGTACCTGCTGAAGTGTTCAGAGGGGTAAGAGGAGAAGGCTCAGTCAAGGAGAAACCTCACCTTGGATATCTCCCTGAACTGTGGATCTATTCAGTCCCCTGCTAGGCTGATGCTGGCCTGAGGATGAAATGGAGGAGTTTTCCTGTGAGTCTCCAAACCCTCACCTTTTCCTCCTCCAGAGCAGGCACATCACTTAGTACTTTGACTCTGACATGAACCAAACAAAATAAATTCTACTCTGAATTGAACCGGTGCTCATGGATATTGCCATCTTTCAAATTCTAACAATAACATTCTCAAAGCTTAACTTGTGAGTAAACAGTTAATTCAGCCTCATTGTTTTGGAATATTTCTTGAAGAAATATCACTTGAAAATATCACTTAAAATTAGAATTAAGTGACTTATTTCTGGGCTGTGAAAGACCATAAGTGACTATCTGGAAATATAAGGAGACACCAGCATTTCTCCTATCCTCTGCAAGTATAACACATCTGCATTGATTGGAAAGCCAAGGACTCCAGATAAACATAGCAACCTGGAAGGTTAGGGAACTGTCATCTAGACCCCATTTAGCAATAGTTCATTCAACTCCACTGAACAAACACAGAAAAAGAAAACAAAACTGTACAAAATCCATGCACACAGCAGGAAGGATGATGAGGGGAGCTAGCATGGTAGCCAACATTTAATCTAAAACCAGTGACTGGGTTTCCACTTGCAGACATTGTCCTGAGGGGCCCTGCAGTTATTGCTGGTTAGAACAACCACATCTGGTGAAATCTTTTAATAATTAATGTCTCTAAAAAGCTGCCCTAAGGTCATATAGCAAATGAAGAAATGTTAATTTTTTTTTGCAATATACCAAATTTTTATAACAAGAGTGAGAATTTGGGTGTTACTTAACCCATGACTTCCTTCCTCCCTCCCCCACTCACTTTTAGCTTAGCTTAAGGGAAACTCATTCTGGGCAGGTGTGGTAAAGAAGATGGGCCTCCTGTTCCCCTCAGTTAACCATCAAGTATATGCTATGTTACCAATAGGGGCAGGCTCCTAACATTTCTCATGATGCCCTTTAACTTTGAGTTGCAGGACTAAACTGGCAAGCATAGCCAGCAGCACCCACCTGCTCCTCTAGACATAGCACAGAAGCTCTCTGGAAGAATTAACAGGCTAAGAATACTGGGAGCCCAGCGGCCCACACTCCATCTCCCTTATATGATGGAGGGTCCATGCTGGAAGAGGCAGGTTGAGGAAACCAGAGGCTACAACCCCTGCTCAGAGCCCAGAGCGGTGGTTCAGTGTTTTTGAGCAGGAGGAAAAAAAGTCCATAATTACAGAGAACTCCAAAGCTCTCCTCCAAAGAAATGACTTTATTTGAAACACAGTGTGGGAACTTCAAAGGGGACTCTTGAAAACAGTGAAAATTTATTCATAAGTAGTTTACAGGTGTCTGGTAATCCCATAAGAGTTTCAAGAGGAACCATAGGTCAGCAATTTAATAGAGAGGACCAGGAAAAGAGACTTGTACAAAGTGTCATTCTAGGATCAGAGAAAACCTGAAAGACTGGCCCAAAATCACCCTGCAAAGGAAATCAATTTTATTTATATCAGACTGTGGAACAATTTATGCCCAGAGACAATGTAAATAACAGGAGAGAAATCAGCTGGCAATCGGTAGACCTAACAGCTGGATAGATAATACAAATGGAGACACAGAGCTTAACAGAGAGATTCAGGAAAGAGACAAACAAGGAGAGTATTGCTAAGACTATTGTCATTCCAGATGACATACCAAGGCTGCACCTTCTGAGGAACATCATCAGAGCTTTCACATTGCAGGGGAAATAGACTTCCCTAGAAGAGTTCAGCATGTCACTAAACAAACATGCAAAACCCAGCAACTTGAGCATTAGAAATGCAGAGGGTAAATCACTATCCAGAGCACTGCACTAAATTACTTAAAACACCCAGTTTTTAACAAAACTGCAAGACATACTAAAAAACAGGAAATTGTAACCTATGTAGTGAAAGAAATTCAGGCAACACTAACTCTCTGTCAGAAGGCCAACATACTGGATTTGAAAACAGTGCTTTCAAGCAGTAGTTTGAAATATGTTTAAAGAACTGAAGAAAATAATAGAAAAAGAAAAGAAGCAATGATGAAAACACATAATCAAATAGATGCTGTCAATAAAGATAGAGATTATTTTTTAAGAACAAAATAGAAATTTTGGAGTTGAAATTATAGGTGAAATGAAAATTTTACTAGAGAAGCTCAATGGTAGATTTGAACCAGCAAAAGAAAGAAACCGTGATTGGTATAAAAATAACAGAAGTCAAGTGGAAATAGACAATTCAATAATAGTTGCATATTTCAACATTCCACTTTGCATAGAAGGACTAATCAGAAGGTCAACAAAGATGAGATGTGACCAAATAGGTCTAACACTAGAACACTCCACCCAAAACACCAGAATACACATTCTCTGCAATGCACAAGGAACATTCTCCTAAACAGACCATGTGTGAGGCAATAAAAGAAGCCTTAATGAATTTAAGAGGATTGAAACCATAGAGTATGATTTCCAGCCATAATGAAGGGAAATTAGCAGTCAGTAACAGAAAAAAATGTGAAGAAAATAACTATGTGTGCTTTTTTAATCCTCAGCTGAGGATATTTTTCCCATTGATTTTTAGAGAGTGGAGGGGAAGGAAGGAAGGAGGGAGAAAGAAAGCGAGTGAGAGAGAGAAACCAAGAAAGAGAGAGAGAGAGAGGGAGAGAGAGAGAGAGAGAAGGAGAGAGAGAGAGAGAGAGAGAGAGAGAGAGAGAGAGAGAGAGAGAGAGGAGGTAAAAGAGATACAATGATTGGTTGCATCCTACACCCATTCTGACCATGGTCCATGGATTGGACCTGCAACCCAGTGACATATCAATGACTATGAATCAAACCCATGATCCTCCAGTGCTCAGGCCTATGCTCTAATCAATGAATACCCCATCCAGGGAAAAATCAATATTAAACAACACAATTCTAAATTACCAGTGAATGAAAGATTATATAAAAAAGGAAATTATAAATACTTTGAGATGAATGGAAATGAAAAACACAATGTAGCAAAACTCATGGGTGTAGCCAAAGCAATACTTAGAGGAAATTTTATATCTGGAAATATACATGTAGCTATAGATATTAAACCAAGAAGAAAGGTCTCAAACCAATATCATAATTTTCCACATTAAGGCAGTGATTAAGACAGCAAACAAAACCTAAAGCAATTACAAGAAGAATACAATAAAGAGTACAAGTGGAAATTAATGAACTAGAAAATAAAAATAAAACATACAGAAAACCAATGAAACCAAAGCTTGCTTCTTTGAAAATATCAAAAAATTGAAAAATATTTAGCTAGTTTGACCAAAAGCATATACGGAATTAGTAAAATCAGGAATGAAAAAGGGGCATTATTACTAAGCTTATGGAAATAAAAAAAAATATCCTATCTAAAAAAAGAGTAATATGCAAATTGACCATCACTCCAACACACAAGATGGCCACCCCCATGTGGTCAAAGATGGCTGCCCCCATGTGGACACAAGATGGCCAGCAGGGGAGGGCAGTTGTGGGCGACTGGACCAGCAGGAGGGGTAGTTGGGAGGGACCAGATCTGCAAAGGAGGGCAGTTGGGGGTGACCAGGCCTGCAGGGGTGTACAGTTAGGGGGAACCAGGCCTACAGGGAAGGGCAGTTGGAAGATACAAGGCCTGCAGGGGAGGGTAGTTGAGAGGACCATGCCTGCAGGGGAGGGCAGTTAGGGGCAACCAGGCTGGCAGGAGAAGGAGTTAGGGGCAATTGGGCCAGCAGGGAAGCAGTTAAGAATCAATCAGGCTGTCAGGGGAGTGGTTAGGGGGTGATCAGGCTGGCAGGCAGAAGCAGTTGGGGCAATCAGGCAGGCAGGCAGGTGAGCGGTTGGGAGCCAGCAGTCCTGGATTGTGAGAGAGATGTCCAACTGCCTGTTTAGGCCCAATCTTGGGCTGTCAGCCATCCCTCGAGGGGTCCCAGATTGGAGACAGTGCAGGCTGGACTGAGGGACATCCTCCCCCCACCTGTGTATGAATTTTTTGCACCAGGCATCTAGTAAGTATATATTATAAGGAATTTTTTGCTCTCCAAATTAGATAGCATAGATAAAATGGAAAAATTCATAAACTACTAATCTAACTCAAGGAAAAAATGGACATCCAAATAGACCTATCTATCCTACCCAATAAAAGAATAATATGCAAATTGACCCTAACTCTGCTATACCCACAAGCCACGCCCACCAACCAATCAGGAGAAAATATGCAAATAAACCCAACCAAGATGGCTACTGCCACAGAGAGAAGGAGGGATGCTTGGGTTTCTCCAGTAACAAAGGAAGCCAAGCTTTCTGCCGGCCAATGCTGGCCTAAGCCTCCACTTAAGGCTACAAAGTTTCAATTATAGAAGGTAAACAAATTCAAACAGAAATGGTGGCAGCCACAGAGCTGGAAAGAGCAGGAGGCAAGGATTGCCCCAGGAAATAGAGGAAGCAAAGCTTCTGCAGCCCTGGCTGGCTTAGGCCTCCGCTCCAGGCTACAAAGTTTCAATTATAGAAGATACACAAACCCCAAAAGAAATGGCTGCCAGCCACGGAGTGAGCAGGAGGCTTGGCTCCACTCCAGGCTACAAAGTTTCAATTGTAGAAGAAACATAAATCCCAGATACCAGGGCCTCTGCTTGGGTCACCAGGGGGCGTGGCCATCCTGCAAACCACCACAGGCCTTTCACCCAGGTTGCCCCACCCCAAAGGAACCCCCACCCTGATCTGGGATACCCTTCAGGGCAAACCAGCTGGCCCCCACCCGTGCACCAGGCCTCTATCCTATCTAATAAAAGAATAATATGCAAATTGACCATCATTCCAACACACAAGATGGCTTCCCCCATGTGGTCAAAGATCCTGCCCCCATGTGAACACAAGATGGCTGCCACAAGATGGCCAGCAGGGGAAGGCAGTTGGGAGGGACCAGGCCTAAAGGGGAGGGCAGTTTGGGGAAAACACACTTGTAGGGGAGCAGTTAGGCATCAATCAGGCTGGTAGGGGAGTGGTTAGGGGGTAATCAGGCTGGCAGGCAGGCGAGCAGTTGGGAGCCAGCTGTCCTGGATTGTGAGAGGGATGTCCAACTGCCCTTTTAGGCCCGATTCCACCAGGATCGGGCCTAAACAGGCAGTCAGACATCCCTCGAGGGGTCCCAGATTGGAGAGGGTGCAGGCTAGCTTGAGGGACACTCCCCCCCACCCTCGTGCACAAATTTCGTGCACCAGGCCTCTAGTACAGTTATATGTGTAATATGATAATTAGACTAGATATACTGGACATTTTCCAGACATCCTTCTGGACAAAGCTCTGGTGGCAGGGTCCAAGGCAGAGGTGGTTAGGGGCGATCAGGCCAGCAGGGTAGAGCAGTTAGGGGTGATTTGGTTGGCAGGCGAGAGCAGTTAGGGACAATCAGGCAGGCAGGTAGAGGTGGTTAGGGATGATCTGACAGGTTGGCAGGTGAGTGGTTAGGAGCTAGTGTTCCTAGATTGAGAGAGGGATGTCTGACTGCCTGTGGGATTGGGCCTAAACCGACAATTGGACATCCCCTGAAGGGTCCCGGATTGGAGAGGGTGTAGGCCAAGCCGAGTGCCACCCCTCTGCACAAATTTCATGCACCAGGCCTTTAATATTACCTTATAATAGACAAATATGCAAATTGACCGCACCTTCGCTATGGCCAAGCCACGCCCACCAACCAAGCCACGCCCATCAACCCCGCCCACCAGGAAACCGTTGCAGGGATACTGGGTGCGGATGAGCCCAAGGCCGGGAAAGCTGCCCGAGGCTTTCCCGGCCTTGGGCACCAGCGGGGAGCCTGCGCCGATCACAGGAGACCACTGGGGGTCCGCTCCTGCGATCAGTCGCAGGGACGCTGGGTGCAGCCGAGCCCAAGGCCACTGCCCGGGGCCAAGCCCGGAACCTGAAAGAAGGCAGAAGGCGGTGGCCACAGCCAAGGCCTGGGTCCCCGGTGCCAGCAGAAAACTGGTGCAGGCAGCCAGGTGAATGAAGGTCTATTGCATTAATCTTCGTGCAAATGGGCTACTAGTAATATATAAAGGGATTAAATTACTAATATAAAACATTACCTACAAAGAAAACCTCAAGCCCAGATTCTATCAAACATTTTAGAAGTATTAATAAGAATTCTTCACAAACTCTTCCAAAAAATAGATGAGGAAAAGCACATTCTAACTTATTCTATAATGCCAGTATTGTCCTGATACCAGAATAGAAAAAGATAACACAATAAAGGGAGACTTTAGACCAATATCTCCTACAAATATGAATGTAAAAATCCTCAACAAAATACTGGCAAAACAATCCAGCAATATATAAAAAGGAGTACATATCATAACCCAGTGGAATTCATCCCAGGAATACAATATTGGTTTAACATTCAGAAATCAATTAGTGTAACAAACCATATCATTAAAATAAAGAATGGGTCAACATCCATAAGTCAATCCAAGTGATACAACATATTAACAATATAAAAGATACAAATTATTTGATTATCTCAATAAATAAAGAAAAAGCATTTGACAAGATCCAAAATCCTTTCATGATAAAATATCTTGGGTACAAAAGAAATGTACCTCAACACAGTAAAGGACATATTTGACAAGCTCAGAGCTAAGGTCATACCCAAAGTAAAAAGCTGAGAGCTTTTCCTTTAAGGTCAGGAAAAATACAAGTATGCCTACTCTTAACACTTTTATCCAATACTAGAGGCCCAGTGCATGAAATTTGTGCACTCGGGTGGGGGGTTGGTTGGTCCCTCAGCCCAGCCTGTGCCCTCACTCAGTCCGGCAGTTGGACATCCTTAGTGTTGACGCAGAGGCAGGAGAGGCTCCCACCACCACCACTGAGCTCACCAGCTGTGAACCCAGCTCAGGGCTTCTGACTGTGTGGCACTCTCCCTGTGGGAGCACAATGACTACCAGAGGGACGCTCCAGCATTATGCACCTGTCCCCTGTTGGTCATTGTGTGTCATAGCGACTGGTCATTCTGCTGTTTGATCAATTGGCACATTAACATTTTATTATAAGGATTGGAGGCCCGGTGCACGAAATTCGTTCACGGGGGCGGGGGGTGTCCCTCAGCCCAACTTGCACCCTCTACAATCTGGGACCCCTCATGGGATGTCTGACTGCCCGTTTAGGCCCAATACCAGTAGAATTTGGCCTAAACGGGCAGTCGGACATCCCTCTCACAATCCAGGACTGCTGGCTCCCAACTGCTCGCCTGCCTTCCTTCCTGATTGCCCCTAACTGCTTCTGCCTGCCAGCCTGATCATCCTCTAACCACTCTGCTGCCAGCCTGATTGATGCATAACTGCTTCCCTGACTGCCTGTTTGCCCCTAACTTCCTTTCCCTGCAGGCCTGGTCCCCCAACTGCCCTCCCCTGCAGGCCTAGGTCTCCCCCAACTGTACTTTCCTGTAGGCCTGGTCGTCCCCAAATTCCCTTCCTTGTAGGCCTGGTCCCTCCCAACTACCCTCCCCTGCTGACCATCTTGTGGCAGCCATCTTGTGTCCACATGGGGGCAGGATCTTTGACCACATGGGGGCAGCCATTTTGTGTGTTGGAGTGATGGTCAATTTGCATATTACTCTTTTATTAGATAGGATAGAGGCCTGGTGCACGGGTGGGGGCCAGCTGGTTTGCCCTGAAGCATGTCCTGGATGAGGGTGGGAGTTCTCTTGGAGCATGGGGCAGCCTGGGGGAGGGGCCTGTGGTGGTTTTCAGGATGGCTACGCCCCCCAGTGACCCAAGCAGAGGCCCTGGTGTCTGGGATTTATTTATCTTCTATAATTGAAACTTTGTAGCCTTGAGTGGAGGAGGCCAAGGCAGGCCAGGGTGTGCGGAAAGCTTGTTTTCCTTCATCACTGGGGGGCAACTCAATCCTCCTGCTCTCTCCAGCTCAGTGGCTGCCGCCATTTTTGTTGGGATTTATTTATCTACTGTAATTGAAACTTTGTAGCCTGGAGTGGAAGCCTGGGCTGGCCAGGTTGTGTGGAAAGCTTAGCTCCCTCCATTGCTGGGGAAACCCAGGCCTCCTGCTCGCTCCATGGTTTTATGTTGGCACATGACGTTGCTTCTTGGATCATTGGCGCTGGTATGATGTGGCTTGTGGGTGTACGGTGGAGTGATGGTTGTAATATTGCTGTATATTACTCTTTTATTAGATAGGACT